>NW_025335856.1:5047479-5112599 GCF_004798865.1 Varanus komodoensis
ACACACACACATACACACACACACATATATATATATAATTAGTAGTAGTAGTAGTAGTAGTAGTAGTAGTAGTAGTAGTAGTAGTAGTATGCTTTGGATGGCATAAGGTTGCTCGCTGGAAGCATACCAGTGCAACTGCTGAAAGTCTCAACAGCAAAACCAGAGGGAGGTTTTCCTCTCAGCCTCAACAACCCCAAGATTCTCTAGGTTCACTTATTCTCATAGGACTTACAATCCAGAGAAGCAGGCAGAAATAGCAAGAAAGAGCTAACACAAAGAAAAACTAGTAAACAGTTTTTTATTAATATTTTGAAAAGCCTAAGAATGAAATGTTTAACATTTTATGAGAAAATTTTATTCTGCAAAAATGCAATGTGTGTTTGGTGGATATGTATGAAAGGACAGCAATATTGTTTAACAGGGACAAATGGATATAACATTATCCCAAAGACTTTGAGACCCTTGCAGTTCCCTTGTATGCATGTATACTCAAAAGTACATCCGCTGGATTTAGTGAGACTTACAGCCAGGTAGAAATGTACAGGATTTCAGCCTTAGTGATTAAGATTTGCATAGATTGTGACAATCATGAAAGAATCACTTTAATTTTTAGCATCTGGTTCTCCCCTGAACCCAAAAGAAGAAGGGGAAAATAGGATTATGTCAAAAGGAAAAAACCCTGCACGATTTTAAAGCATTCCATCTGTCTCAAAAAGAAAGACCCCCCAACCTGCTTCAGTATCTATTGCCAAGTCCTCCCATCAGCAAACGCAAAAAATGCATAGTCCAAACTGCAAAACCATCTAGCCTTTCACCAAACAAAGACATGATAAAATATACAGAGACGCAGGAGCAGAGCTATATCCAGAAGGGGAAGGGAGATAGCCAGTGGCAAACCCTCAGCTCTCCGTCCACCCCCTACTCTACCCCTGCGTATTCAACTGTGCTGTAAAAATGAATTCTTGTTCTTAGAATGTTCTGATGTCTTGCATAGAAAGCCTACATTAGAAGCAGTTATCCTTCTAGGCTTGATTTTTTAAATAGACCAAAGGTAGGACAGGATCCAAAAATAAGCTGAGTTTTGAGGAAGCAAATTTCAATACGTGTATGTTGAATAGCATCTTGCTCCTTCTTCAGGGGAAAACAACGTGAAAAAGGCATCATGGCACAAAGTTTGAGTGCAGAAGTATTTTTTCCTCTTAGATGTATTCAACATACACGTCAATGTCTTCATTCCATACATAGCAATATAGAATTGCCTTTCGTTATTTGTTTTTAAGGATGAACAATGGTGGATTGAAACCAAATCTCGGGAGCTTCAGCAGGGTCTTTGACTGCCCTCTCTCTGCCCATGTACTTGGTTGTGTGCTGCTAATTCTGCCCATTTGACCAACCCATCTAGCCAGGTTATTCAAGAACGTTGCAATGTGACTCGTTGCTCAAAATTTGAATAGACATCCATGTCACAAGGAAGGTAACGCAATAGTCTCATTCCATGGTCATTGTTCCATTCAACAGAGGCCTCTGGAGATTTTTTAACTTCTCTATCTATTAATATCTATGTCCCTATTTCTCTAATTGTGTCTAAAAACACATTTCTCCACAATTATCTTTTAGTTTTGAGCATCAATACAGAGATACTGAGCATATTCAGGAAAATAAATTCCACTCCAACTCAATTCACAATTCACAAAACAGTACCTTTCACAAAAACAAAAATCATAACCTTCTTTTTAAAATATAGAAATGGATTCTCAGAGAAGTCTGCAACATTTGAAAGAAAATAAAACCTACTTAAGGAGGGGCATTTAAAAACAAATACTTGCTTTAATCTTGCTCAGTTTGCAGCAAAAACAACAAATATCCATGGAGCAAACACAACCCTTCTGAGTTTATAAATCTGTCTGGAATCCAGGTATAAAGAAATGATAACAAATGTTTCCTGATTAGAGAAACTCATTTGCATCTCTGGCTTCCACTGAAATCATTTGGACTCATGCAGAGGGTAGGCGAAAAAAAATCAGTCTCTGAATTTTTTGTTTCTATTTTCAGCATTCCAAACATTTAAAACAGACTTCCATTTAGGATTTGACATTGTAAATCTCCCTGTGTCCAAATGCAGTTACAAGGTCTGACAATGAACAAATAATTCATGTCAAACCAGAAAGAAAGAAAGAAAGAAAGAAAGAAAGAAAGAAAGAAAGAAAGAAGGTGGGGGCAGTTCACCCCGTTTCCTGCAGGTTTTCTCCTGCAGGGCTGTACCAAGACGAAAATGAAGAAACAGATTTGCACCATCCATCACCTTTCCTGAGTCTTTCAATTAATGACACTGCAATCAGATCAATAGTGTGTAATAAGAACAGAGCTTTGCATTTCTGTATCTATTAATTTGCTGAGTAGCTCCTATGGTAAAACGTGACCAGCAAAAGGATAACGACAAATATAATCCCTTTAATCATTTGGGCCGGGTGCAAGGGTGGGGGGAGAGTCTTCGCCTGGCATAGCTCCTCCCCCTATCCATTTCACCTTTATCCAGATCTCCAGTCTGCACCGTGGGGGGATTAAACCACAGCCACCGCCTCACATATGCTGGGATTCACTGAAGCACAGCAAAAAGTGGGGATCTCGGATATTTTTTTCTCTGTCTTCCCTCCTGCACGAAATCTAGGCATGGGCATATGAGCAACGTTTGAAATTGCTAGGGTTCTCCAAACATTGTCTCATCATTTGTCTCTGTTCTGATTCCTATTCATGATTACTTTGTACAAAGGCAAGACTTGCACAAACCATGCAGCAACTGAATGTTAGATTTGCACAAATCCCCCCCCGTTTTCTCCGCAGACTGAAGCCAGGCCGATTTGATTCAGACTTCTGTGCAAATTGAGCTGGAATTTGGGAGCAAGATGAATGCAAGTCCCGGCTCAGAAATTTGCGAAAACTTGCAAATATTCTCAGCACACATGACCATGCTCACATTCAGAGCTATGGACAAGCTGTGCACAAATGGCCAAACTCCGCAAG
Organism: Varanus komodoensis; assembly: GCF_004798865.1. Lineage (NCBI taxonomy): Eukaryota > Metazoa > Chordata > Lepidosauria > Squamata > Varanidae > Varanus > Varanus komodoensis. The sequence goes on from NW_025335856.1 coordinate 5,050,501, forward strand.
TTCCTGGCCCTGATGGCTGCATACAAATTAAAAAAATGAGACAGAAATGAAATCAGAACCAAACAAGTCAAATCAGCAAATTTCTTAGCCCAGGTGACTGCAGGGATGTGCTTCAAATTGTGTGGGCAACATCTGTATGGGGCCCAAAATCATAGAGGGTAGATTCCCAATGACTTGCCAGGATATTCTTGAATGCCTGCCCTTTCCTCATTCCATAATCAGCCCAATCAGAAAAATAAGTGCTTGTTCCATCATTGAAAACCCTAAACAGTTTGGGGCCAGGTTAACGGAATGAATACCCTGTCTCATATCTTCCTACCTAACCTTTAAGATCATGCGATGGGGGCCTTCGTAGGGAAACCTCCACCAAGAAGGAAGGGGGTTAGTAACCAGGAGAAGGGCCGCCTCAGTAGCGGCCCCCTGTCCCTGGAACAGGCTCCCCAGAGAGGTATGCCCGGCACAGTCCTTGCCTCCTTTTGGGTGCCAGGCAACCCCCTTTTTTTAATAGGTAGATCTGCAATAATGTTTTAAATATTGTTTTATTTTTTGCTGCTGTGCTCAAGGGTTAACTTATAATTGCCATGTTGTTATCCTATTACTCTTTTCTGGTTTTATTGTTGTTTAATCTGAATTGTAAACTGACCAGAGAGCCTGCAGGATATGAGGCAATATATAAATTTAATAAAGTAATGAAATAAATGAATAGTTTACATATCCTATACAGGTTGCAGAATACTGCTTTTCTTACTGGAGAATTTAGATGGTCTAGGCATTTTAAAAACTTGTTGTTTCTTTTCTTTTAGAGAACACTGATTACAAAGAGTCTTGATCAGTACCTTCCACCTGCCTAATTTGAAGTATTTAATATCTGGCTAAGATGTACACAAGATGATGAGGGGATTCTTTTTTTCTCCACCACTTGCAGCCATTGTTTCCCATTAGGTGTGCAGCTGGCTGTAAACATGCTGCAGTTTGAAAGAAGTTTGAGTGGGCAGGACTCTCCCTGGACAAGAGGAGAGTAGGCACAGAAGTGGCTGCGAAGCATCTCTCAAGGCATGATCCTATGCAAGTTCAGACAGAAAAGGGCTGGCTGGAGTGTGCTGTGAGCTGCAGGCCATTTTAATCCTTAGCTTACCTTAGCATTGCACATCATGTATCATCTAACCAAGTTTGAAAAAAGATGACACTTATTTGCATGCATTTGCATACCAACTATGTCAAAATCCCCCAAGATTGGCATAAAAAGGACACAGTTTCATTCATGTGGCCAAATCTGAGAAAGGGGAATTTGTAGGATTAAAGGAGGCTTTATAGGTTAGTTAGACCAATTAGTCCAACCCAAAGCTCAGTGCTGGAAATGTAGAGCTCAAGCTTCTCCAGCAGAAGGTTTTCCTGCATCTTCTCCAAGAATTCCACTAGGGGAAGCCTGTCCATTCCCCTAGGGAATGACTTGCATGGTGAATTGTAGTTTTGCTTTTCTAAAATGATTTTAGGCCCACTTTAAGTATTCTTAAGATGGCATGCAAGAATAATCCAAAATTGGTGCAAAGCAAAGACATTAAGAATTAATGTGCATTCAGTGAATATCTACCAAAACATGTATCACTAATGAAACTTGGAAACCATGGGATGGCTAGTGAAAACAGGTAGGTCATCAGAGCCTTCTAGAAAGCCTGCAAAGAAGGAACCTGGCAAAGCCCAATGAAAGCCCATTCCAGAGTTGGGGGGCCACCACTGGAAGAGTCATCTCCCTTGCATTTATGAGCTCATCTAGCATCTTATATATGGAAACAATTCATGCTTTGAAAGGGAAGGACTGAGACAATTCAAATAAGAGTTTTTCCCAGACCTGCTCCTGGAAATTCTTTAACTGGCGTTTCTAAGGATCTTCTGGGGCCTGATACCTTCCCCTTAATCTAGAAATGTAATCTAATGGATTCCCGGCTTCATATTCCTGAACTCTGGTTTACTTTGCAGCAGCTCAGACGCTGGGTTCTTGCTAATCAGGCCTGACCTGCTGTGCTAACAGTGCCATTCCTCTTCTGCCACCGGCAGTAGTGAGTGGAGAAGGAGGTGGCTCACCAGGGAAGGTGGCCGGCCGTGCAAGACAGACAGAATGGAGCATGTTGGTCCAAGTCAAGAAAATACATCCCCTTGTTGCCCCGCCCACTGGCACGGACAGTTGTCTGCTTCCTCTCTCCCTGGATGGGCCATGTGGACAACCCCAACCGACTAGGAATCCCATACTCAAAAAGACGCAATCACAACGCTGAATAGCCAATGAGGTTTTGCTACATGAAGAGTTCACTGAAGCAACTAGAAGAGGGATAGGAAGAGCAGGCCATTTGAATGAACAGGCACGCTTTTATTCTTTGGCCTAATTACTGAAGAATCGTTTTAAGGGGGTGATTTTTTTTCAACATCAGCCCAAACACAGCAAGTCATTTTTGAACCTGCGCTCCATCAAACAGAAAGATGGCCTACGTATCATGAAAGATGAGACCACAAAACATTGCCCACCTGGTGTAGACACCTGTTCTCATTTGAGTTTCATGAAAAGTCCAGTGTGATTTACTTTATCATCTTTTTTTTAACCACTGGAGAACACTGATCTGTATTTTATTTGGCCTACAGTGATCTTCCTTTGCAGCTCCTCTAATCCTGCTCTGGAGCTTTCAAGGTACTTTTAAACTAGATAATGTGTTTCATTCTCTACTGCTCAACAGTTTAATCTGCTCAACCCATCGCCTCTTTCTTCCCCAAATTACCATCTGCTCCACCTTGCATTTGTTTCACTGCTGGACTCTCTCAGCTTTCGCCCGAACCCTTCTGGTGCATTCAGTGCTTTTAAGTTCTCCTCTGGCCTTGTGTCTGGCTGCTTATGTTCGGGGCAGACAATAGAGGTGATATGGGCCATTATTCATGAGGAGATTCATGTGCAACGTGAGAAACTTCTCATCTCCTGACCCCTGTTAGCATAAGAATTGCTGATAAAATTCAGAACTCAAAAGGAGAAGAATCTTCTGGGAAAACAGAGGTTGAGAGAGAGAGAGAATGAGAGAGAGAGAGTTTTAGTGCAGAGATGCAGTTTGGAGGAAGAATCCTGTGGTTAGGTAATCTTAGCTTCTGTACACTTCTGCTCTCCTTCCCCATCCTTAAATGACTTTGTTTAATTTACTTTAAAACATGTCAAGTAAGCCCCACAGAATTTGGACTTCTGCCCAACAGTACTAATGGAAGAAGTCATAAGATGCTGCTAGAGATAGGTAAGAATTTTGTTGGTTCATTAAAAAAAAGGCTTTAGCAAAATCCACACATGTCTTCATAGACAGGATGTAAAGAACATTTAAATGTGGAAGAACCCAAACTGACAGTCAAGAATAGACAGGTGCTATTCCTAGCTGAGTCCAACTGACTTGTATTCAACCATATTTGGGATACTGATTTAGGGTCACCAGCTTTTTTCTGACTGGGTTCTCAACTTTAACATTGCAGACAGGGTGCTAGGATGATGCTAGGAACAGACATACTTATTACGTTCAGATGGTAATGATGGGAGAGAGATTGGTTTGGTTCATTTTTCATTTAAAAGCATTGATCAAAGTTTACACACAACTCCATAACTGCAGTGGTAAGAACTCAAGAGTCAAAACACTTAAAGCATTTCAGTTCTTCCACTTAAGAACATGTATCACTCTTAGTTGAAATTATTAGCATGCTCCTAGAATTGAAATACTCCCATACATAAGGCTGAAACCCTACACATATTTTTCAAGAAGTAAGGCCCAGAGAAACCAGCTAGACAGATTTTGTGCTGCCAGTAAGATCATGCAAACAGAACATCTTAACTAGATGGAAAAGGAAGGCACTCACTCGGCACTGTATAATTATTACTTGGTCTTAGCATGGCCAGTGACTGAATGATTGAGACGGAAAGTGGGGCTGGTTTTGCTTTTGTTTTAACTCATTTGATTTTTTTTCTAGCACCCCTTTGGGGCAACAACCTTCCCAAGGTAGCTTACAGCAATACCAGTCATGTAATAAAAACGGATGTGATAATCCCTAAAAGGAAACATTCCAAAAAACAATAGCCCACCTGCTAAGAAAAAGTGCACAACAATCCTGCAGTTACAGATCAGATTAATTCAATAAACATAATCAGGGAAAGACCAGAGTAAACAAATACATCTTCAGAACCTTCCTAAAAGCCTGCAGTTATAGGGTTCAGCATCCTTCCCATGGAAAGATATTCCAGAAATATGAGCCCACTTCAGAAAAGACCCTCTTTATGTACTCATGCACCTAACTACCCTTGATAAGTGAGAAAGGCCTCTGCTTTTCCTCTAGCCTATTTTCCAAACCCATTGGAAAAACAAAATATTTGGAGAAATTCGGAAATGCGCTCCACTGCTCTCTTACCTGTACACTCTCTCATAGTTCAATAAGTGCTAACACCTCCTTTCAGGTTCATTTTATGTATCAAGAAATTATCTGATGTGAGCAAACATCTGGATTAAGACAATGTGGTATTGCTCAGCCGCATGTGCCATCCGGGACTAGAGCCAGTCTCAACATTTTTTGTCTCAGCATTGTCTGAACTGTTGAAATGATTGTGTTGATATAGCTGAATGAACAATACAGACTTCTTTTAACTTTGAACTGGTTTTCACAAAGAAAAACATGCCTTAGGAAACCTGGAGCCACCATCATGCCAATCAGTCCAGCCATACCCAAAATCAAGGAGTCCGTTCACTGAAGCAAATACCTTGAAGACAGATACAACCAAATTGGACACTCAGGTCTCTAGATTAATCCCTTAATAAATATACAGAAGTCACAGCCATGACATGCAGTTGGACCTCTGGCCTGATCCAGCACAACTCTTTCTTGGCTCCTCACTTTGTTACTTCCAAAAATTTAATAAATTAAAAATGAACAGTAACAAATTTAGGTTCCCCACATGTGCTAGCAACTCATCTATTTTACTATTATATGTTTTAAACCTGTTCTCTAGTCATTCACCACACAGAGAGCCCCGTAGGCTATGAAGCAGTATATAAATGTAATAAACAACTCAGGATCTCTGTTTTATAAGCAAAGATTATCTGATAAAGTTACCACTCATCATCCAAATACGAAACATCATAACATTTTGCATGTCTTAGGAGGTCATTGGGTCTTCTTCTCAGTATTGGCAAATTTAGCAAAAGCCAAAAAACTAACCTATTTATTTACCCACTATTCTAAGGGTTGATCATTTTATCATATATTTGGAATTATTTTAGTGTGTATTTTACATATTATAGCCATACTTTAATGTGCTGTTACTCTTTGGTTGTACGCCATCTTGACAATTACCTGGATAAAGACAGGATAGAAAAGTTTTAAATTAAATAAATATACAATACTTTCCCATAAAGAGTGTCATTTTGTACCTAAAGAGGTTTCGTGAGTTTCCCCATTAATACAAGATCCCAAGATGTCTGGTTCCATATGTTAAGAGAAGTGCATGTGTTGATTTCCTGTTGGCAGAGAGTCTCTGGCTATGGAGCAGCATACAGATGCAACAAATAAATGAATAAGCCAGGAACTACCAAATCAGGAGTTCTTTATGTCTTCATATGTGTTCTTTGCTGAATCAGAACATCCTATGTCCTTAAGGAAGAGTGGAAGGAGAGTGCCGTAACTTGAGAATGTAACACACATTTTGCATGAAAAAGACCCCCCGTAAATCACTTCAGACATACCTGGGAAGATCCTGGAGAGATGAGGCTAACCTTATGTAGATGAACCAATAGACTGACTCAGTACAAGGGCTTTGAGGGAGTGGCATTTAACCCATCAGACTACCATGGCTTCTGCTTCCAAATTCTCCACGGGATGCTATACCTAATTTTCCCCCTAGAGGGTTCTTTCCCCCCCTTTCTCTATGTTCCACCACATGACCTCTAGGTGGTCCTGTGGTAGGGCAGAATTACATGACAGTGTTATGGGCATTTCTTTTTGCTGCTCTCCAAAAGTCCAGACCTCCAAGCCTGTGAAGATGCTTGAGAAACCCCGGAGGAAGAGGATGTCATCTAAAGCACCCACACATGATCGAGGGTGAAGAATCACAAGCACACACAAGCTGCCTCGTGCAAAGAAGCCTTTAAAGCAAGGGAGGGGAAGGGACGGTGATATCTGCAGGTGCCAGTGTACCCTCACACACCTTTCTTGGAACCCAAAGAGGTGTCATAGCTCTCCTGCTTTAAAAACAAAACAAACGGTTATGTTTCCGATTGTTGGGGCCATGTCAAAACACAGCAAAGGCCAACTGAGTTCCCAGATGGGGAAACATTCTGGAGAGGGGAGGGGAGGGGAGGGGAGGCAACTGTCACTTCTGCCTGATAAGCAAGGAGGGAAAGCAGTAGTAAGCCACCTTGAGGTGGAGGGTCAACGAAGACAGTTGGGTGTGGAGGAACCAGCGGGGAGCATCACTGGTTTGGTGCATCGTGGCTCAGACCCTACCAACACCTTGCACTCAGTCTTCTGAATGGGCTGCTTATCCTTTGTCACAAGCCACCAGTCTCATTTTGTGGTGGTGCCCAGGATTGTCCTTCAAATTGTCAGATCCACCCATAGGCCCCAAAGATGTCGCCTCGCCTAACACAAGCCATCCACCTGCTTGGGCTCACTTCACAGTTAAAGCACAACTTAGCTGGGTTTCAGGAGTCCAAGTGTGTGCATGCAGCCAGTAAACTGAGCTTGTTGATGGACCATTGAGATTCTCCTTCTTGCTGATTTTAACGGTACAAGTAGACTTACAGTCTGTCACTGTTCCTCAGTATTTAACAGAGTTGGCTATACCCATTGCTCTACACACATACCACCACCGCGTATATCCCTCTCCCAGCTGCACTGCATGTGCTACTCCAACATGACTTGGAAAAGAAAGCAAAACAAAGTACCATACCCCAGAGCAAATTGGGGATGGCTATTTATTTAACTGGCTAGGGTGGGGGAAGGAGGACATTTTGCACATATTTAAATGATTCTAAGGCAACATTTAAACACAGCAAGGAATGTTTATAGATGCACCAGCTGTTATATGGCTTGCAAGTGACTTATATTTCAAATCTCACAGGTCAAAGCAAAAGAATACATGAATTGTCAAATATTCCTCGCTTGGCTGATCCATCCATGAGATATCTAATGTACTCTCTGAAGCTCCACAGATGTACTGTCTGGAATTAAAGCCATCAGAGAGCAGAGAAAGGGTTTAAATAAACCCTTATCAGTGGATCCAGGAATTTAAAAAGCTAGACATAATTAATAATAAAATAAAAGAGAACATCAACACGATCAAATGAAATAGATTTGGAAATTAGTCATAAAAGTGGGATTTGATGATCAGTTAGGCTTGCTGGCATTAAAAGGAGACAGCTGAACAGAATGGAATCATTTGTCATGGCAATACTTTCCCCTCCCCTTTTGTTAAGGGATAGATGAGAGCTTGTCCAACGGCACTTTTGAAATCAGCCTTAATGCTATGTAAAGCTAGCACCTTTGCATCTTACCAGTGTACAACAGAGAAGACAAGACTGATTTATACATTCAAAGGAGGAACATGGGAGCATTAACTGCACTACTGTAGGGGATCACATTGGTGAAGGCTGCCCTCCATTAAAAACATCCTGCAGATCCAAAGCCAGAATAGGGCTTGACTAGAACCTACCTCGCTGATGCTGCTCTTCTATTGCAGGTATCAAGAAGAACATGGAGATGCTTCTTTCTCCCCACCCGTAACCTGCAGTGGTACCATCCATTCTGCCGCCTTATTCCCAGTTCCCCATGTGGCATGTTCAAAACTATCTCATTCTGTCCAATGCAGCACAGGAAGAAGTAGACCTGGAAGTATCTGCTGAAACATGGACTCATGTGTGGTCTAAACCCAACAACACATGGAGACAACCCATGTTTGTTGTGTGGGATTGTGAACTGTGCATTGCTCACCATGAGCTTTTAACTAGGATGGATTCAGGCCACAAGTCCACCCATATTTCAAGAGCATCTTACAGTTCTATACCAGACCACACTCAGCTTTTGTGTTGTCTGAATCATGTCATCTGAACCTGGTCAATGAGAAAGGTTTGGGACATTCTTCCATTGAAAAGCATGCAAACTGGAATCCAGAGCTAATTAGGTTGCTCTTAATACTTCCAAACATTCTGGAGGCCTTGCCAAAGTCTGCCTTATTTTCAGCCTGGATCAGGCAGCTTTAATGGGCCCACTGACTTCAGTAAGGATTATATAACGTGTACTTTAATGGTATATGGGAAGGGTCTAATCTAAATAAACTGCTTTATTTCTCCCACTTGTGTGCTTGTCCATCCCCTGTAATCCCACCAAATCCCATAATATCAAATGAGCTCATGTCAGAACTCTGTGAGCCCGAATAATATATTTACAGTGGGACTAAAATAAGAGCCGCCCTGCTATTCACCACCTATTTAGTCTGCACTGTGGGAGCAGTGGGGGTGGCTGGGAAGATCCACATGCTGGAGGGCAATCATCTATTTAAAGTTCAGGCTTTAGTGTGTTTTGATTGTAAATTGTGAAAACCGTTCAGATGACTATAAATCCTTCAATTTTGACCAGGCCAAAGAGTCGCTGAGAATCTATTTGAGTTAGCCCTTAAACTGTGCTGGGACTCACCATGGAAATGACCATGGCACCCTTCAGGTTAGCTGGGGCTGAAGAACAATGCCAGATTGTGAGGGAGGAGCCATAGTTGGATGGTAAACTGCCTGCTTTTCACACAGAAGGTCCCGTGATCAATTTCAGATTCTTTCATTGGAGGGATGTGGTTTGCAGAAGATGGAAAAGATTTCTCTACCTGGTTGAGGTCCCAGAAGCCTGTGGCCAATCAAAAGAGGCAACAATGAACTAGATGGACAAGGAGGACCAGATGATGCCCTGAACTTTCACTCTTTGCTTACAGTAGCAATTAATCCAGCCAGACTTGTGTTCATCTTGGAATGTTTTACAGTCACATTTCTCAGAATTTTCCGACTGTGTATACACCTGCAATTTTCCATTTCCTCCCCAGAAGGTGGGACCCAAGGAAATGAATTCAGGGGTCTGCAGCAGCTCTAAGATTTCTGCAGCTGCTCAGGTCCCTCTTCTGGAATATGGCTGCCTTCACTTGCTATGTTAAGGCTAAGGACTCCCCCACAGTCCCTGCATACACCTCTCTTTCTGCCTGCCACCAGGCTCCCTATTCCTTGTGATTTTTATCTTATTTCTTATGGCTCTTTGCATTAAATATTTAAAAAATGAACCTGGGAGACAGCATCCTGCAAAGAGAAGGGCTGTCTTTCAGTGCCATCTTTATTGGGATTCAAAACAGCGGCTTGGTGCTGGCACCCAGTCTGCCTTGCATTAGGTTTCTGGCTGGGATGCCTTCTAGGTCATGAGCGCTTTATGACCAGCCATACCCACAGCTATTTTTTTATGCCTCAGCACTCTCGCTTCATTTTTGGCTGCCTTGATTTCTTTTGCATGTCACTTGGGCAGAGCTTTGTCATCCGTTCTTCTCAGATTTGCAAGTTATGGCATCCTGTTCTCTGCATGGTTTTGCAGCTGAAGATACTCACAGGGAAGCTGAGAGAGGCTTGTTGAAAATTACCTAGATTCAAGGAAAACCAAAATCTACTTTCTGTAGAGTCATCAAAGAACCAGAAAAGCTGGCCTGACACAATGAAGAGTGTAACTGTACTCTGTGCCACAGTGAATGGTAAAGAACCAAGCAGGGCATATCCAGTCCAGCATCTGTCCACACAGGAAGCCAACAAGCCAGAGATGTCTCACCCATATTCCCCCACAATTGGTGCAAATGGGCATACTGCCTCTGACACTCAAGGCAGTGTTCTAGACTAGTAGCCATTGGACAAAGTCCTCCATGCAAGTGAAAGACTAGGCTGCAAACAAAAAGTTAATGGTTGATTAGTTGGCCTGAAGTGAGCATGTCCCTGAAAACCACAGGTCCTCATATCAAACATGGGAATAGGGGGCATGATAGAGATCATGTCTAGCATGTAGAAGGTCCCAAGATCAGTCTTGGCTTCTCCAATTAAAGGTTTATTTAAGGTCCAGATCTTTCCCTATACCTCAGATATGCTGTTGTCCAGAGCATAAGTAGGTCAAATACTCTGGCTGGTATAAGGCAGCTAAAGAGAAGGGGCACAACTCAAAGGGAGTTGCATCACTATGGGTCCTAACTCCTTGCATTAAAGTGGCCTTAGTTTCTCTCAGTGCTCAGCATCTCCAGTTAAATGGCAGCCAGGAGCATGAGCCAGAAAAAATCTCCCGGTCCCTGCAGCAGTGAACAGCTTTGTTGTGGGTTGGGCTTCGGAATGAAATCTGGACTGGATACACCACTCCATTGACATTGAAAGCACCAGGCACAGCTAGGTCTAGTTACTGATAGCAAGAGCTTTAAATGTACGCATAGCTAAAAAAGAGGGAATGCTCTGCTAAAAATGAGGACAAGAGAGGGCACTGTGTTGCATAACATTTAAGGCCAAACAAAAAATCCAAAGACCTACATGTGATTGAATTCTTCTTTCTAGTTGAGACTGTGGTGCTCCAGGAGAGAGATTTCAGATTTTCATTGCCCGCACTTTGGTGCTGGATTCTACCACTTCCCCACTCAGAGTAGTTCAAAAGTGGGAACAACGCTGTCTTCATCGAAATCCATGGAGGCAGGGTATGTGCTTGCTCTCTCTCACTCTCTCGGATGCCTTCTCACATGGTTCTTCACCCTGCACTGAGATCATCAGCAAAGGTAAGGATGCAACAACTCACGAGAAGGACTTCTCAGCTATGGGGTCCCAGCTGTGAGTTGCCCTTGCTGGGGAGTCTGGCCAACATCTCACTCTTGTGCCCTTTCGGAATCAGCTCAAGAGCATTTTTCTCTGGCCTTTTTTCTTTTAAAACATGCACCAAATGTGGTTTTGCTCCACATTTGTGATGGTGTTTTGCTTCATTGTGTGCTTACTGTTTGGGCCTGCTGCTGTGTTACAGTTGTTCTTTTAATTGTTTTTATTGACTGAAAGAAACTATATTACTGAAGGGCAGGAATGATGTAAATTCCAGAATTAATGCATGAACACTGTGAAATGATACATGGGTTTTATAACTAGACTGGGGCTCCTCAGCCTCTCCCCCTCATCTCCCCCACCCCATTACGTTTGCCATTTGAGAAAATAATTTGAGTTTTATATAAATCATTTAGGGGGCACCCCAAAACCTTCGTATTTTTGTTCCTATGGAAACCATTCCCCTGATGCCCTCCAACCACATTCTGTATTCTGATCTTACACTGTCTGCTTCTCACGTATGAGACACACATATATATGTACCAAACTCTCTCTCAAAACCTTGTTGAATATACATTTTAGAAGGTTTCAATTGTACCTTCAGAGCCACTATATTCATTTGATAACTGTTAATTACAGCAAGGCAACGGTGCCATACTGAGGGCTTCAGAGACCAAAAGCATCAGCTTGTTTTCCATTCTGGTACCATTTGGGCCCAAGAGCCCAACCCAGTACCCTCTGAGAAGCCACTGGAAGTTAGAGAATGGTGTCTGGTTGTGTCAACTGACTTGGGAGTTGTGTTACATTGTGTTGTGTTTCAGTTTTGGTTGTCTGCAGCTAGGCTTCTTTGTTTGAACAGGCCAGGTTGTAGAATCCCGGGCCTGCTTAGCACTTCCTGCAAGGTCATAAGAGGAGTCATGCTGGATCCGATCAAAGTTCAGCATCCTCTTCCCATGGCCACCAACCAGATGCACCCTAAGCAGGACCTGCACCCTGACCAGGTCTTTAGGGCACAGGGAGTTAAGACCTTGGGGATCTAGCTAGCCAAAAGGGAGAGGGATCAGGTATTTTAGACTTGTTCCCTCTTCTGGCTTTTCCCTCAGCCAGATGCCAGGTGGTGCTGAAATGCTGCACACACTCAAATGGACTATCTCCCTAAAATCATTCAATTCCTGGTTTAAAATCATTTCGCTGTAGGGACTAGGCACACCACTCCCAAAATGGAACATTCCAAGCCTGCATCCTCCAAATCTGGATCAGAACTGGGAGAAGAGGCAGGTTATAACTCTTTGCTTAAATATCAAGGCCAGCAGGCCCAGTGATAAGTTGAGAGGCTGGTATTCTGTGGGACACTCCGTTGAACAACTAGAGTCAGATTGCAGCAGATGTACCATGATCTAGTCTAGCAGGAAACCAAAGGGCAGACAACTGAGTAGCATCTGATGTTCCCTCTGGCCCACAACCAGCAAGAACCACCCTGAGGATGGAGCCAACTCTTTTTGGTTGGGAAGAGAGGAGAAGATCTGCTCGGAAGGAGAGGTAGGGGCAAAGACCAGCTTCCAGCATTCGTTATACCAATAATGCCAATGCCACCGCCACTGCCACCATTGTAGTTTGTTGCTCAACATTCTGTTCCATTAGCTGTATGCCACAGCCACTTAGTCTGTAGCAACTGTTTTGTCCTCCACTGAGCCAAAGCCCAAGATGTTAGTTCTTTAGTTGAGAGATATGTACCATGGGATGGTGTAACATGGTGTCCTGCAACAGCAGGGGGTTGGACTCGATGGCCTTCATGGCCCCTTCCAACTCTGCTATTCCAGCATTCTATGATACAGTAGGAAATTTTTATTTGTTCTACAGTATATCATCAGCATATTCCATGCAATATATCTGCACAGGCTGTGAGCTCCATGGTGCTAGATAATGCGGTCCTATGCCCAGTTATCTGGAAATAAGTCCTGCTGAACAGCGAGGAATCTATGTGCTTTTACTATTCATGTGTACACATTTACATGAGTCTCCATGGAAGGAGTCCCCTGAGTCCTGGAGAATGACAACTCCACCAACTCCTAATAATTCCATTTTTAACAAGGCATTTCCACAAATGTTCTTTCACATATTTCTTTAAACCATTCATGCTTAATTCTGTAGAAACTAAATGCTTTTTTTGGTGGGAGGAATCAAAGGAGAAAAAGTTGGTAAAATTCTCTTTGTTGGGGTGCAATGTTCTACCACTTATCCAACTTATGAAGTGAACGTGTATGTGACCATCCTGTCTTTCACTGTACTTTTATTTTTCTGGAATTTTGTTGCCTCCATGACTTTCCATGGTGCAATTAAACATGTGAAGGTTTTCCAGATGCAGAAGCCAGAGAACAACAAGGAAAACACACAAGCACATGTGCATGCGCACACAAATGCATAACCTTCAGATACCTTATAATAGGGTAAGCTCAGAATTCCACCAAAATTCTGGGGAAATTATAAAGCTCTGTTAGAAAGAGGAACTAAAACAGGCACTTGTTTCCTGAAGAAAGGACATTTTCAGGGAATTGAAGGACAGATTTTGGCATGCCACCCCCACCCCAAAGGCAAAAATTTGAGGACAACTGGGACAGTGGATTACCATGGACTGATATGTAGAAAAAGAGACAAATGAAAGCACACAAAGACCTATTGCAATGTTGCCCCTTTGAACCTTTTGCAGTGCGGATGGGCTTTTGATGCAAACATTGCATTCCTTGGCCAGCACAATCCCTCCAGAGGGAACTTTGCTCAAGATCCCTAGGAAAGAGTTGACTCCCAAAGAAGGAAACCCATCAGAGGGGCATTTCTAGCAAGGCAACCCGAGGGTGTTATTGGGGCAGCTCAGCCGGGCAATGGCTCTGAATCTTTCCTTTGGAGCGCTGGATCTCTGGGGGAACACTTGTTCACCACCCTGCTATCTTCAGGCATTTGCTGAAATAAAGGTCAAGGGGGGCAGGAAGGGCAGGAGACAGATGCTGCCAGGATAGGAAGCATCCTGGAGTGTTTCAGGATCTTTCCCTCATGCTATAGCCTCCAGATAGCCTGAAGTGCCTGATTCTGCCTAATCTCAGAAGCTAAGCAAGGGCAGGCCTGGTTAGTATTTGGGCGGGGGACTTGACCCCTGCACTGGACCCAATGGCCTTCTAGCCCCCTTCCAACTCCATGATTCTATGCCACTTAGATGGAAAATACTGGCCATTTAATGTTTGCCTCTGTGATCCTTTCACCCTGAGTACAGAGGCATCCAGAAAGGATCACCCCCTTGCTGATTTAACATAAGTTGTCATTTAATCAAATCCCAGATTTGTAGGGTGTTTAATCATTTTTGTGTCCGTCGGTTCTTCTATCTTCTTAGATTATGCTGGTGAATGTTGAGCAGAATTCACTTGAATGCTCCAACATGCCACCGAAAAGAAAGAGGTCAGAATTTCCAAGAAGAAAGCTTCATTTTTAAGATTTGACACTTTCATTTCTTGGGAGCATTTTAGAGACACACACAAGACCATGAATTAAATATGCATGCCTCATCTATCTGGATAATTTGAACACATTTTCAGTGAATAAATCTCCTTACTGCTTGCTTGATCTGTACAGTCTTTCTGCTATGGGGCATATTATATAGAGGGAGAACTTCAAATGCTTTAACAAAATCCCTCAAGATGCGAACTCCAGCTTTCAAAAGCTGAAAGACACAAATCAGGTTTTAAGTTATCCTAGATATTACACTTTAGCATCTTAACTGGAGAGCTAAATGTGGCTGAAGACAGGCATTTCCCCCAGATAATTAAGGATGGTATAATGCACACTTCGTTATCAGGGACCGATGAATCTTTCAGTTTTACTTTCTCCCATATTCAAATATTTTTAAACATTCCCTTCCCGTATATGATTAAATCCATGCATTTTGGTAACTGCTTGATGAAAATGAACTGAAACAAGATTATCATCTCTGTTCTTCTTATGGGCCATCAAGTCATCTCCAACTGATGGTGATCCTCCCACAGAATGCCTAATGTCCTGTCTTAGCTCTTGTAAACTAAAGTTGTGGTTTTTATGGAATAAACTCATCTCATATTTGGTCTTTTCCTTCTGTCTTGGAGTTTTGTAAACATCACTGTCTTTTCCAGCAGCTCTTACTTGCTTGTGAAATATGGCAGCTTCATTTTAGCTCCAGGGAAAGTTCTGGAATAATTTTATCTAGGTCCTACTTGTTCATCTGTCAGTCCAGGGTGTCCAAAAAGCTCTCCTCTACCATCATATTCCAAGCATGGAGAAGACGATGTAATAAATGCCTGCCCCTGTAGCTGTTAAGAATGAGGTACTAGTCAGAAAAACAGAGGTGAGCCCCAATTCAGTGTTGCAAACAAAGGATCCAAACTCAGGCTTCTAAGGGTTTATTACTCAGAATTCTGGGCCTGGTTTGATGAATCTTGTCTGTTTCTATTCTTCTGCATTTGTATTCTTAAACAAAAAGCTCAAAGTCTTTCCACCCTATTCAAGAACTATGCGAATTTTGCTAAAACAAACAAAAATGAGAAGAGCAAAATTCTCACCTGATTGGTTGTCCTTGGTGTGCATTTCCACATAAACTCTGCCCAAACAGTGTTACAGGTTCTGCAATGCTCCAGAAACCTACCAAACCTGTATAGTCACCCCCTCCTACTGATGATTCTTTTGCCCTGCTGCTGGCTCATCTACGAGCAATGGTTGGGAAGCTATTCACCATTCTGAATTTTCCATACTGCTTCAGAACAAGAGACTGGGTTTGCACATAACACTAACTCATGGTTTATTTAACCTTTGATTAACCCAGGCTCTGTTGCCCTACCCATAGTTCTACCTAAAATCCCTTCTCTCCCCAAACTGCTATTTGCACTGGAAGGAAAGGTCTGTTTGCTGCTCATCCCAGTGATGGGAACAATACAGAGGAAGAAAAGGCGGTGAATGTCACTTGTCGTCAACTTTAGACCTGGTCTTGTCCGAGAACCTTACAGCAGTGACTTTTCCTCACGTTAATGCATTTAACGTCACATCTAGCTTGGCTCTGGTCTATACTAGCTCCCGCATATTTAACTCCACTATGCCTTCTGCCAGGAAAATTAGTTGCCTTTGATTGACTGGCTAAAAAAAATAAGGAGGGTAAATTAAGAAATATAGCTGACTTTAAACAAACGCTACTCCTCTTTGAAAAAAGCGTGTTTGCTGAGAGACTATCAATCCTTGATTGCCGCGGGCTAGTTGCACACTGGAAGGTATTCGTGGGGCGTTGTTTGTCGCTTCCATTTTATTGCTCAGTTGGCATTTCTAGGATTTGTTTACAACCACCTTGTAAGTAGGTGATGCCAAGAGACAACCACTGAGTTCATGTGACGATCAAGAAAAAGAAGCCACGGAACAGCACGCAATTTCTCAATCGATTTGCCCTCACAGCATGTAGGCTGCTGAGTTATTTCCGCCCTGGGAACTGCACAGTGGGTGTAGCTTCCAAAGCACCCTGGAATGCATAATTTGGCTGTCTGGGGTGGCTTGGCAGCCTTCCCCCACCAGATTCCTCACTGATCAACACCATACAGGGGTGTTGAGACACTGTTTCCCTGAAGTGCAAACCCAATTTGAGGAAGCTTCCGGTGGCGGGGTGACAAAAACAAAAGCAGCAATGCCGAAAATATCGATACAACTTCACTTAAGGTGCTTGTTCTCAGTGCTTAAGTCTGGGATGAGGACATCTCTGCCTTTCAGAATGAGAGAAACTGCTACAAGCTGGGGGAAAGGAACAGGACAAGGGAGCATGGTCTCTAGGGAGTGCCGAGAGGGCAGATTCCCACCATTACCCATGCAATAATTTTTGCTTATTTGTTTATTATTGCATTTGTATGCTGCCCCGTAGCCCGAGGCCTCTTTGGGTGGCTCACAAGAAGACAGGAATGACAACATAACGTAGCTGTAATAAAATAAGAATGATACCATCTAAAACCATATAAAATCCAATTAATATAAGGTGCAAAACAGGAAGATAATAGAAACAACAATAAAACCAGCAGCAAAAATGGCATAATAAAACCGTAATTCTAAAAGCAGGTACTAAATTTTAAAAAAGACTTTGCTTGGCAGCAGAAACAGAATAACGAGGGTGCCAGTTACGCCTCTTTAGGAAGGGAATTCCAGAGATGAGGTGCAATAATGGAGAAGTCCTTTATCTTGCCAGTTCCTCCCCCACACTTCATCTGAGGGGAGCTCACGAAGGAGGGCGACTGCTGAAGACCCAAGCAGTTTGGGAGGGATATATGGAGGCAGGTGTTCCTTTAGATATAAGTAGGGAATTTCTCTGGAAATAAATGTCTGCAGAACCAGCTCTAGATCTGAGGAAGCGTTGGGCAAAGTGGTCCTGGCAGGGCCCTTTCTCTGACCAAAACCCACCTGGGACTTCTCAGTGGCCCAGTCATGGTGGTTGGAGAAGGGCCACATGCAGGATGGAGTCAAGGTACTGCCGCAGTGTCCCACAAGGTCTCAGAATGAGAATCACAACCTGTGGAAATGATTCTCATTCTCACAACCCGATTCCATTTTGGAATTAAATTCAGCACTTCTGCTAATTCAGGAGTGATCTGAAGGAGGACAGAGTAAACTGGAGAAACCATTTACCTCCCAGCAGAGTATGGAGCAGTGAATGGTATCAGGTTAAAACAAGTACAAGAATGAAAAAGCGCATTATAAGGATTTAAAGTCATCAAGGCAGTGGCACTTCCGCAAGGAACATCTTCCTGGGTTAAGGTGCTCTTTAGAAATTGCCCAAAACAGCAGAGAATGCCATGGACATACACCCCACAACACTGATGGTTCTTCCCCTGGGGGACTCCAAGACGACCAGGGTCCATGTGGGAACACCAGGAAAATGTCCTTAAATGATCTCAGTGACCTGGCAGGTTGATAAGGGAGGGAGTGCTCTTTCCAGCATCGTGGCCTCAGGTTCTTCAGAACTTTGTAGACTAGCGCTGAAACATTAGTGAGTAGGGAGTGAGTGCAGTGTAGGTGAGAGATGGGCGGAAAGGACTTCCTCCCTACTTTGGACCCTCCAACTCTGGCAAAGCATGAGAAACGGGATATATTAATATGCTAAGCTCCTGCTAACCCCTGAGAATGGAAGGGATTGGCTATTGAACAATGACTTTGGGACTCAAGGGCCCTTGGACTCCACACCAGTGGTAGGTTTACTTTTTAAGGGGTTGGAATAGATCAAAACCTCACCCATCATAACGAGTCCTTCATTTCAGTTTGGAGACCAGGGAATTTCACAACAAGTGTGCACATGTGAGTGCACACACATGAGTGCGTGTGCACACACAGACACAAAGCTTGAAGTATTAAATCCATGCTTTTTCATCACCCCAATGAGTATAAGCATATGAGATTTATACATGTGTGGAGCATAGGAGGGCTATTTTCTCATATAAAAGAAATATTGTCACACAGCAGATCCCAGGCCAATTCGGAGCACTGTACAAGATGGAGAAAGCAAGCGAGCAAGAGACTTCTATCGCAATGCTCTCTAGACAAATAAATCTGCTGAAATTAAAATTTCAAGGTTTATAAAATATTAAATAATTGGCATTTGCATTTCCAAGAGTACCTTTCATCAGCCAGGCAACCTATTTTTTCCTTCCTTCCTTTCTTGGTCCTCCTCTACTGCACGTGAGCCAAGCCACTACATAGTCATAACCACTCAGAAAATTCCAGAGAAAACAAAGCCCCATCAGAAGGTCAGACTTTCCCCAGTGAGGTGCTTCTCTGAGCCCAGCCATTAAAGTCAATGCTTAGGAGAATATTATAGCCTGCAACAATTGAAGGGCATTAAGGCTGCAAATGCAATTCACCCAGTGGCTCAGTCATATGTGGGTTCCTCTGTTCACACCACCGCAGTGCAATATAGCATTGGACATGCAGAAGAGCAGGGCTTATGTCCCCAGTCAGCTGGGAAGCTTAGTGGGTGACTTTGCCCCAGCCTAACCTACCTCACAGGGCTGTTGTGAGGATGAAACGGAGAGAAGGAGGCCCATGTAAGCCAGCCTGCATCCTTGCAAGAGAACAGAATTTGGGGTCTAGCAATGTAATAATAAATTGGTAAATAAATAGGTGACAGCACAGCATAGATTGTTCACTCTTCGACTGCCCACCTGCAGTTTTCATTTAAGCTGCTTCTGTTTTCGGTTTAGTCTCAAAACTTTGCAGAATGTTATTTCCACATGCTTCCAGGTGGCTGCAGGTCTATTCTTGAGTACTGGGGAGCTGTGGGAGGCTGCGGGGATAGAAAGTTCTTCAGCAATTGGTGAAAGGCTACCAGAAAGGGTTCACCTGTATGCTCCTCATGGAGATGATGGCATGAGTCAAGGCCCAGTGCAATTGTCAACCATGTTTCCACCATAGGCGGGACAAATTGGCAGGCCTGTCCTTCCAGCACTGGGGATCAGGTGTGGGAGAAGGTATCCTGGTATTTTGAACTCAAACCTTTTAGGGCAAACATCCATACTTCAAATTATGCCTGGAGGCAACTATTCTAGACCAAACGTAGCCTCTCCATGACCTTATTTATTAGAGTAACATCCCACCCTGTTAGCCAGAAAAGCTCTCTAGGCAGCTAAAGATCTTCATCTTCAAATGAAGCCCCATAGAGAGCATGTTACTGCAATCCAATCCTTATGCAACCAAGACACATGTTGTCACCAAAGCCAGATGTACACTCAGTGAGCAAAGGTACTCCTAGATCCTGTTACCACCTGAGCATCCAGATGTGCAGCCGAGTCCAGGAGAACCCACAGAGTGAAAAACTGACATCTCCATCCTGACCAGGGACACAACTGTCATAGCTGAATTAAGCATCAATGTTTAGTCCTCACCCAGGCCATTAACACCTACAGGCATCATCACCTACAACACCCATCTAAAGACTCAGACTACCACAGGACTTCCAGGTCCATCATCACCAAGCAATCAGGAAGGATAATATGGTTAAGTGTACTATAGCCAAGCGAACCAACAGAGACCTTTTCCCCTTTGTGGTTCTCAGGATAGATCATCTGCAAGGTGATGAAAGCTGGGCCTGAAGCCAGACTGACATGGGGAGATAAACCATTTCAGCCAAGGACATATGCACTCAAATGCCTTCCTTCAAATTGGGCAGTTTGACACCAGTCAGAAATTATCCAGTTTGGTGGGATTCAGAGAGGGCTCATTCACTAAAGTTCTTACTATAAGCGTAATGGAGATGCGACATCCTGGGAAGCACCCGCCACTCTTCTATTCAGCCAGGCCTTCCTTGGCTTCCTTAATCAGGAAAGAAGGGCCAAGATCAAGAGCACAACAGGGTGGCTGATCAAACCCCACTAAGGATCCTGTTCATATCTGCAACCTGTAAAAACTGAAGCCTGTTCAGCACAATCGGACAAGCAGGTGCCAGAGGTCTTTAGACAACCATGTTACCCACATCAGAAAGTAGGAAACCGATTTTGTCAGCTGTCAGAGATCAGTAATCATCATAGCAAGAAATCAGTCTGTCCCCCTTTCCAGCTTGAACTGGTCCTTGATGTAACACAACCCTCAAATTGACCAAGCCAGCCCCCTCTGGGCAGGGAGTTGGATAAGCAGGACGCCACTCACTAAAAAGTGCATCTCTCGTTTGGTTCCAGTGAGAGAAAGCAACAACATAGGGATGGATAACAACGAGCGTCTTTGTCATCATTTTATGAACCATTTTTAAAAGTGCGTGGCCACTGCACTTCAGCAATTATTGCAGCACAGGGTTAAGCATCTCTAATGCAATGCTGGTAGTACCAGCTAGTTTCTTTTTCCAGGCAAATGCATCTTGCCAACTTACACTTTGGACTTTTTTCTAGAGGTTGTTTATGTGAGCATTATGCCACAGTCGTGTACCTCTCTAGGTACAGGTCATATTCTAACCATTCACATCTGAAAGATTGGCAGCAGCCAATCAACTGGGATTTTTTAAAATGCAAATATGTGTTGAGCCAATGTTTGTCCAAATGCAGCTGCGAGAAGGCGCTGGCTAAATATTTATCAAAATGTTGCATGCATGCATACAATGGGGGATAAGAGGCAGGGAGAGAAGGGCTGCTGTGACGCATGGTAAGACTGGACAGCTTAAACTGATTCTCCACATCTTGAACTCGCTGCCCCCTCCCTCTTTGCCATTATAGTCTTCGCCGAGCCATGCCACCCTGACAGAAATAAATTAGTTGGAGGTACAGGTCACACTTTTGAGGGCAGTAAACTTTCAGTCCAGAGTCGATAGACGAGATGGGAACCTGAGGACAGCTGAGGCAGGGGGGATGTGGCCGCCCTGATGGGCTGACACAGGGGCAGTCAAAAGAATCGTTAGCATCACCTTACGGCTCTCGAGATAAATAGATCGCCACATGGAGAGGGGTTTTACGGTGGGAAGGAGCAACACTCGGTGATGCGAGCCCCAGCTTCAGGCTGGAGTGCAGTCGGGGAGCCCAGCACAGGATTTTCAGACTATGCTGGGCCTTCTTTTTGTTTCTTCTAAAGCCTAGAAGATGTTTTCATTTGGCCTCTTGCTTAAATCTAAAGTGTAGTCCCACAAAGCAGATCCGTAATCCAAGGGGATGGACCTCAACTCAGAAGCAGAAGTAGGGATCTAGTCAGTGAATGCCACAATGAATTCAAATTAGTTTAGATTGGCATATTTATGTAATTCCTGTAGCACCCAACAGCCGAAGTTCTCTACATTACATTGCATTAATTCAGCCTACGGATTCCACAGTGGATCAGGTTTTCCCGAGTCAGCTGATTCCAGTGACTGGCCTTTTCCCACTTTTAAGGGGCATCGACACTCATTCACATCAGTGCTAGATGAGACCACAGGCAAAAGGTGAAGGCGACTTGTGTCTGGTCAAAGCAGATTTCTGTCTTCCCTTTACCAGCCATCAGGGTCAGGAAGCCCTGTCCCCTGACATACTCTACCTATCAGCACAACAGGGCTTCCTTGTTGAGAAGATCTGTCCTAGAACGAGCTCAACAGTGATGCATAGGCTGGAACTCCAGACAACATCTCCCCAGTCACGCGTTCAAGACCCACTGAGTCCCAGCACAGTGATTGCCAGTAAATGCTGCGCTGTTTGATCATGAAGATCCAGATTTGTTTATTTGCTTCAAGTCATCAGACCATCACAAACTAAAAGTACAATCAACTTCCACTCTATCTTAAAGTAACACGTTGACATAAATTAACTTGGCACAAATCCAAAGGACAGAAAGCCTATTTACAATTCTAAATCTCCATGGCATTCCCTTTGAAAAACGGTGCCCCATAAATGAAATTTGCACAACCTGGAATAAAGTTATATAAAATCAGTCGCAAACCATTCAGATTTCCCCACTAATATAAGTTAGCCCAGAAAGAAAGTGATCCTTCTTTGCAACTAGAAGTCTGTCTTGCCCACAAACCAGATATCCACCCATCTGTCCATCCACCCCATGGATGGATGTCCCCACATCTCTCTCTAGAATCTGGCCCAGGTCCTTGTCACTCAGCACATGATACAAAGGGCAATACAATAGCCACTGCTATTTGCCTCTTTCCAAACTAGCTCAAGCTGAACTAGTTCTGGATTTATCCCAATGAAATGACTAACAAGCCCCATTGATTCCAATTGGATTCTTCCAAGTATAACTCATCTGCAACCAACCCTTTCAGTTTTATGCATCCAGCTAGTATTCACAAGAAGCAAATGCCTTGACTACCAAGTCCCACGGATTTCAACTTAGGTATGATGAAATCTGGAGCAAACCTAAAAGTGCCATCTGTGATTCAGCTTATTAGGATCATTGGTGTTTCCCTTCCAGCTCTATGGTCCTCTAAGAAATCCATTACTAAATTGTTCCCTGCCCTTGTCTCCTTCACTAAGGAAAAGTCCACACAGCTTTTCTTAGACATAAGCATATACCATAATTCTGTACAAGCATCAAATGTGGGTATATTATTCAGTTTCCCAAGAATACCAGCTTGCGATCAAACACCTACAGATGTACACAAATCAAGCAAGTTTGTAGAACTTCTGGTAGCGAAAATTTGCCTGCCAGTGGAGCTAGACCAGAAGTTCTCCACCAGCATGTTCTGTCAAACACTGAAGATGTGTTGGAGAGAACACCATGGGCAATGCACCATGGATGGCTCCTATAAAGATCAAAACAAAAGCTGACATGAATAAGCCCCCCTCTGACATTAGAGCCACCAGCTTCTCCAGCCTTCTCCCTATTCAATGCCTCCCCCCTAAGGCTTTGCTACTGGTAGTAATCGCTTTTGCAAACAACCAAAACCCACCCAACACCCCTTCTCCGTAATCCTGGGTTGAATATTTACTAATGCGTTTCTGGTAGTCTCATAAGCAGAATCAAAGTGAGATCTTGAAACACAATGCAACTAAATTATGATTGTACTAACATTAGCTGGGAGGAGAAAAGAGAAGCAAGCGCATTATCATTCTAAATACTTTCATTCCGAATATCTTAACGTAAAAAGAGAAAGCTTCCTCAAAAGCTTGTATCTGGACTGAGTTCACCTTTCAAATGTGAGTCTTCATTTGACTGTTGGAGAGAGTGATCCTATGGCTTCTAGACATGAACTGCAGCTGGCAGAAAGGAACAGAGATCCAGCCTCAGATCTGGGAGTGTGTCCTCTGATCTCCCCTGCACCCTGTGCCGCCGAAGCAGAAAGAACCATGCTGGCTGCCTCTCCAAGATCAGGGTTATGAGCCTGGAGAGGGATAAACAAGAGTGTTCTGGTGGGCCAGGAGAGAGGCGGCTGCAGAGGCCAGTGCTCACTTGCGGCCACCACAGTCCCCTTCCCATCCAGTGTGCCCAGTTAGATGGTCACGAGTGCCCATCTAGATCTAGTAAAGATGCAGAGCAGGAGTTTGCCTTGGCCACTCCTCCCTCTGGGCACAGGATGGTCCTAGCCCTCTAAATTCAAGGCCCTACCAAGCATCAAGGGCTCAGCCCTTAGGACTAGCATTGCTCAGGCTGTTGCGTGAAAGAGGACAGGTTGCATGTTTCCAGGTATTCCGCGTTCATAGACTGATATGGTCCATTTTACGGGAAGGTACACAATTAGGGCTGGCCCAGGTTATTTTGCTACATGGAGCAAAGCCAGAACCAGCCAGATCATTAGGCAGAACCAGGCAGCGTCTTCAATCCACTGATGCGAGGAGAGGCAAAGCGTGGGAAGGCAGAGCTTTCACATCCCGTTTTGGCCATAAGTCCT
The DNA here is from genome assembly GCF_004798865.1 of Varanus komodoensis. Lineage (NCBI taxonomy): Eukaryota > Metazoa > Chordata > Lepidosauria > Squamata > Varanidae > Varanus > Varanus komodoensis. The sequence continues at coordinate 5,074,681 of NW_025335856.1, forward strand.
TTGCGCTGTCGTTGGGAAGTGCTCCCTTACTTGCAGTACGCACAACAAGCACATCTCTTCTTCCGCACAAACTGCCAACAAATATGAGCACATTGAAGGAGCCATTGCTTCTGTTCCATTCAGCATGGCCCCACTGTTGCCATATGTTGTGTGGCCAGTTACGAGTCACCAAAACAAGGAAAGAGAGAGGAAGCAAGCACAGAGTCATGTGCATAAGACTGGCACATGCCAAGTTGTGTATCTGTATGCACATTTGGGAACCATAATGATTTAAACAGAAGTACACTCTATCTCCGCATTGCATCTCTAAGGTTGAGAGAAGCTTCAACCGCCAGTCTAGTTGTCATCTGTCCATGCGTGGGGAAGCGGGGTGCCACCTCCTCTTTGTCTCAGGCAGCCAAATGGCTTGCAGCAGTCCTGGCCCCTAACCTGATCAGGGCACACAGGACCCAAGACCAGCTGAGCTATCTTGGCAGATGAGGCAGAATATCCCACTTCTCCCTGGCAGAATAGGTGCAACATAGTCACTGATATTGGCAATCCTTTCAGGGCACCCGAAGCAGCTTCCCGGAGCAGCTGCCTCACTCTGTCCAATGCTGGGACTGGGACCAAGGAGCCCTACTGGGGATGTGCACGGCCCATCCCTGGACCTCATAGCATGGCCACATCCTTGCCAATCAGCACACGCTTTGCCAAGAACCGCCACCCCAGTTGGGTCCCTCCCATGCGCCTCTGCGGACCAAGCCAGAAGACATTTTCCTAGCCAGCCTTTGCCAGGGTGCCGGGTGCGGTGTGGCTCAAGGCCCACCGGCAGGGCTTGCTAAACACAACAGCCACACCACGTTGGTCTTCCGTGTGCAGGAATCCAAGGCAGATGCCCCAAGGGAGCATTTCATTCGGCTATTAGGACTTCGATAGCTACAACAGCAATGCAATTTTTAAACAGATAAAGGTCCCCATTACGGGTGCAGCCTGACAATGCACAACCACCTTTATCACTCGGGTCTTTTCTGCACATTCTCAGTTTCCATCTTAAAAAATAGTTGGCGGGGTGACATGAATGGAAATTAGAAAGAAGCTGACCTTTGCAAATTGAACCTCTTGGCTGGCATTCTATTTAAATAATCACTTTCAGACAACTCTATTGCACAAGAAAAACCTTTCCCTCTCTCTCCACTCTCCAAACGAACCCTTAAAATATGTACTTAAACGCAGGGACTAAAATGAGCCTTGAGGAGGGGCAGGGGGAATCAAGAAATCTCTCTCACTCACTCTCTCTCTTTCTGGCAACACAATAAGCATGAAGAAAGGAGTCACAGAAGAACCTCGAGGTCCAAAAGCACCATCATTCACATCAGGCATAACTAGGTTAAATGTCTGAGCGACTACTCAAAAGTTTACCAGTCAAAGCAAAATATTCCAATACTTCAGGGAAGGAAAGGAAGGAGTTTTCAAAGAGAAAGGGGGAAAGCAATAGACAGCCTTCTTAACCAACTTTCTCCACTAACAACGAGAAATTTTCCATCATGACAATCGCACTCTTTTGCAGATATTTTAAACAGCATAAGAGAAAGACTTTTTCTATCACCCAGTCTCTCTTTAAAATACAGCCTGAATGCTAGGCAACTGTCTGTGTTAGAAAGTGAATGGCAAATGTGTTTGATTCCAGACTGTTACTAAGTTTGAAAGGGAAACAGTAAAAGATTCTGACCTAAAAAGAAACACGTATAAAAGTTATGTTTCTAGTTCAACTGTGCAAATACTGACCTGCATTGTCTTCATTCCATAGGTAACAAACTCCCACTTTTTATGGTGCTGGAATAGATTTGTATTTGCATTCAAGCGGAACAGCACAAAAGTGGTCAGGAAACATATATAGACAGAGAGACACCATTTCCAACTTCTCTCGAATACTGAAGAAAAGAAAAGTAGTCAGCAATTCAAATATTCTTTCCAGTTTGTGAAGTAAATCCACTGTTCAGAAGCGAGTTTAAACGTAAGCCTTGACAGGCAGCAGAGTCAGTCTCTCTCAGTGGCCAGGCAGAGTTCTGAACCGATTGCATATATAATGCACTTAATGATCATCGCTTCCTTCCCAGGGGTTGTGCTTACACCTCCCTACTCCTTCAGAAGCCAAGAATGCCGCTAAAGCCAAAGTCCAGAAAACGGGTCCCACCACGGATCGCTCAGAAAGGCCCCTGCAGGTCAGTAAATGCAGGTTGTGACCTATAACTCTGCTTGTTAAACACACAAACAAAAATTTGGGTAGTGTGCATATTCTAACTGATTAGTTTCCCTCCACCCCATACATGCAAATTTTGCTTTCTGCTTCACAACATCCTCCCATGAGGAAATAGATGAGAGCATTGAGCTCTGAGGAATGGTAACAGGCTCGAATAATATTGGGGTTTGGAGAATTTGCAGTCAAGTATAAATAATGCATACCCCCTTGTGTAGAAGTCGGGGATAAAGAAAACATTTCAAACTGGGCAATACTTTGAGATTCTCTTTTGTATTCTCCGTTAGCAATATTTGAACAGCTGAAGGAATGAGGTTGTGTTGTCTCTATTTGTCTGACATATTTCAAGGAAGAGAAAAGTGAAAATAAGATTCCCGGAGATCCACCCACATAGTAGAGGTGGTAATTTGGAAAGAACATGGAAGAATGAAATGCGTGATTATTTTAATTGCTTTCTACTTGGGCCAAATAAATTGTTTCCTTTGCAGAGGTGGAAACTTGCAGGTCTATAGGAGTTGCTGGACTACCATATTATCCCTGACCATTGATCATGCTGGCTCAGGCTGATGGAATTTGAAATCCAAAAAACCCTAGTGGGCCACAGGTTGTCTACCACAACAAAAACGTTGTCAAGGTTGTTTCTCTCTAGCAAATTGGCATTTTGGGAGCTGTAAGACATTTTCTGTCCAAACATGCATAGGATTGTGTTCCAAAGCAAAACAATGCATTGAATAATAGATAAACAAGCCACGAAGCTTTTGGATAACTTTAAGTTACTCTGCGGAAAGGGGAGCGCAGTGCAATCCCAGATGAAGCAAGCAACCAAGTACACGTGCCTGAAGGAGGGAATGCTACACACAGCAGCTGCCTTTCATAGCTCCACAAGAAACAGGAATTCAACAGGTGAAGTGGCCTGCTTTACTGGGGGAAACTGCTGGAGGAAACTGTTGACTTTCTTGGGGCTATAAGGGCCAAATGGGGTCAGACCAAGGGCCATCTAGTCCACCTCTTGGGGGCTGATCCAGTGGAGCCCCTTCACATCACTTCTAGGAAATGCATCCCTAGTTTATGATGTTGCGTGCGATCAGTCCCCACTGTGTGGCACATGGCTTAGCAACATCACACAAACACAGCAGTTTTCCTTCCTTTGGTGCCTGGCACTGCCTCTGCCCAGCCACCTGGCTGTTTGAACCAGGGGTGTCCGGGCGTGGAGCTAAGGTCTTCTGCGTGTGACCCACCACCAAGCTACGGCTCCTCCCAAACTTTGTTACAACTGCAACTATATGAATAGCTCCTTTATACAGCCCTGCTACCTGACCCTCGTGTAGCCGTGCTCCAGAGATGCCCTGCTTTCTTCTTTCGAACAGTGAATGAATCAGAACAGCAAGGGGACTAGCCTGAGTGATCAACATGGACGGAAACATCAAAGGAAGAGGTGCTGCTTGTGCAGGCATCCGCTGAGACCCACCCCCCAGCAGGGGGCCACCGAAAAGGCAGTGTTGCTTCTCCTCATCAGCTGACTCACCCTCCAGACAAGGGTAGTAGAAGATGCCCCCCGCCTGCTTCCTTGCAATGGCCCCCCGCCTGGCAAGTAAGCGGTAGCCATGCTGAGGAAGCCAGTATGGAGCAGAGAATCTGGTGAAAACAACGGTGAGCAGACAGACTCATGGAGGGAGGTGGTGCACTGGGGGAGCCTTGCCCAAGGTCCCCCCAAAACCTGGAGCTGGCACTGTTTCCACCTGCTCGCCATTAGGAACCAAAGCGACAGATGGAGATCGAGTGACCGTTGTGAAGTCTACCACTGTCTAACTGGAGTTTCAGTACATTCAGCGAGATCAAAATCCCAAAGAGGAATTATGCCAAGGAAGGGAAAGGTTAAAACCGGAAGCCTGGGGCAGAGAATAGAGGAGACAAGCCCCCAAGCCCCACAAGTTGGTTGCGATTGGCCCCCCTGAAAAAGTTTCCTCAGCCTGTATTGGAAGGTTGCATGTGGCTTTCAGCCAACCGGGGCTCAGGATGTTCTGCCAATAAGGAAGAAATGCAATCCAGCAGAAGCGCTTTCATTCCATCCATATTGTTCGGGAAGGTTGCCATTTTTTCTTTATTTCAAGCAAATTTTATCCTGCTCTTCAGCTAATAACTCTTCTAGAACACCTTAAGTCAATGGCATCAATAAATCTTTATTGATGCAGCTTAAACTGTGAAGGCCAGGCTTTTTTCCCTGACTAGATGACAAATCAACCAGCCAAAGCCTCCAGACCTTCCTCCTAGACCCATCTTGACACCTGCTGTCCTGCTTTGGACTCATACATAATCCCAAATGATGTGGCCAAGACAATTTTGGGCGAGAGCAGATAGCTCCAATGCGCTTTGCGTGGGGCCACCATTGAAGACAAGGCAAAAACTGTGACTAGCCCAGAACCCGACTGCTATCGGGGACCAAGCCAAGAATTCATATTCTCCAGTACTGGAAATACAGCGAGTTTCTAAGCATATTTCAAAGTGCTCATCTTTTAAAGCCTTTAGTGATTTAGGATCCAGATGTTTGCTCAGCGTTCTCTTGTACAGCAATCCATCCCCCGGGATGGTTGCCTGAAGTACAGAGCATAGTGACTGCAAAGATAGTGGTAGCCCCTCACATTTGGAAAGGCTCGTGACCATACCCATGCGGTGCCAGTAAAAACAGTGGTTTTCCTAAGTTTAACAGCCACTAATGCTAGTGTTCTTAACTTAAAGCAGTTCTGATTGTTACCCATATAGCTGAATGGATCACATGGTGTTTCAGCTTGTATGGCATAGTTACGTGCATTCTAATTTTATTGTACTTCTATTGACCCCTTATGCCATCCCATCGCATAGCCTCGGGATGGCTTACATAAATAAAACAAAACATAATACAGATAAAATCCAGCTCCACCCTGGCTGCAAATTAAAACCTATAAATTGATATTAAAAGTTGGGTGCCACCGCAGAGAAAGCCCTCCTCCAGCCCTGGTTAGCGGCCCTGATGACCATTGCATGCAGGCTGAAGGTTTGGGAGCTCCAGCAGAACCCAATCACTTCTGATTGACTGATGGAGAACATTCAGCCATACAGGAATAAAGTTCCAGTTCTGAACCTGCAGGTGTGAAAGGAAGTCAAGGGCCAGTCCTTGCAATTCTGTACAGCCTCAGTGATTAGCTCTCAGCAGCTGTTTCAAGAACTCAAACCAGAAAAGTCTGTGGAATTCAGTACCCTAGAAGTCCCCCCTCCAAATATAGCAATCCTGCATTAAACACACTAAAAAAATGGAGTACCCCAAACCCTATTGGTGACATTTTGCTATGAATCTCTCAGATCTTTAAATCTTATTTGAAATTAAAAACATTCAAGAAATTTGTGAATCTTTAACATTTTTAAACCTAGGAGTCTAAATTTTATTAAATGCATTCCATCTTTTTTTCTGATTTTCAAACTATTTTTTTCTTCCCTGGCCTATTCATTAACAGAATCAGAATTGACATTATTAGCATCCTCATCATCATTTGATAATGATAATGAACTTCATTCTGTTTGTAGTTGTACACAAGAGTGCATTAGCATAGAACTACAAATGAACACATGTGCCAACACAAGTGTATTACATTTGTGCAATTCCCCAAATAGGAGAGGGGGAAGAAAGGAAGGACTGCAACTCCTTATGACTCAGTCAGCTGCAGAATCCACAGGCTGGGTTGATAGAAATCCAAGCACACTTGAATCTTTTGCACATTTCTCTGACATGTCTACACAAGTACAACTGTCAATAAACACCAAGTACAAAACTTGCATTGACCTACTCATAATTGCAGTCTCCCTTCTCATTGTTTTGCCATTGCTTTTATCATTGCTATTAAATAAGGCCCTGAGTCTCCCATGTATTCAACTCTCTGAAAATGTCTCCTTGCAAAACGTTGTGCTTTTAGAACTGCATATATTTTGCTGTTTGCTTTGGTTGAGGCCTTGTAAAACTACAAGCAGTTTCCGTCCACCCCTAAGAGCCCCTTGGCTGAAACAGCTGCCAACCAACCCCTGTTGCATCTGCATAGACAGGACAAAACTCAGGATGGGGGACTTTAAGTCGCCCAATTTCAAAACCTGAGGTGCTGAAAACATATTTGCAGACCCAACAGATTTTGGAAAAGCCTTCCTTGAGAACAAGTTTGCAACAATAATTCACCAAGGCTACAGAGTCTCTTGTGACTTTGACTGAAAAAAATAAAAATCTATACGCATGCATACGTGTCTTAGAACACACGGACAAGCCAATGGTCATATTTACTGACTCCCGTTACAAAGGACATTAAACGGAGCTATGCAGCCAGCGGTTCATCTCAAGTACAGAAAACCTTGGGGTTGACTTGTGTCACTTAAAGTCACTTGTTATCCCTTTTTGTGGATGACCATCCTATGTTTAAGAGCACCCTCTATTTGAGGAGCTGTTTGGTCCAAACCTGGTTTAAAGAGGAGGAGCTAGAAAGAGTCAAGTTGCCATCAAATGGTCGCACCTGGGCAGCAGCAGGCCCAACAGACAGGTATGCAAGTTACTTTGCCAGCATCTTCCATACAGTGCTGAGATATACATCATTATAATGTATACAGAAATACTGTATAACTGTGCAGCTAGACATAGAAAGTACCGTGTGCCAATCTTAGACAAACCACCAAGACCCTTTATCCTCTTTTTTTGGTGATGCATTTCCCTTTTTCGGAGACTCATAACCAGCCATCTGACACTTCTAAACAAAGGAGCAAATGTTGAGAAGTAAGAGAAGCAACGACTCCTTTCATGTTCTCATTAGTTGGCAGTTTGTGCAAGCAAAAGGGGTCTTTGAGTGTGCGTGCAACTGAGGGTGTGTATTTATTTGTTTATTATCAAATTTGCACAAAAGTGCCTGTTAGCATGATGCTTCCTGGCTGCCATCACAAGAAAAACAACATTAATAAAATACAGTAAAAATATATAACAAACAAACGAGACAAGACACAGACAAATGCAAACTAATAAATGAGATTAAAATAAAAACCGGTGCCATCAATATAGTTAAAGTGGTGCCATAACTGCAACAAAAAAGAAAGAAAAAATTCTCAGGTGCCTAAAACTCAATAAAGCGGGTGCCTGACAGCTCTCCAATGGCAAGGCCTTCCTTAACTGGGGTGCCAGAAAACATCCCCCCACTTGCCACCTCCCCCTTAACCTCCCCAGGGAGAGGAACCTCTAGGAGGGCCTCCATGGATGATCCTAACCAATGGGCAGGAGGGTATGGAGTAAGGCACTCCCTAAGGTAAGAAGGCAAGCATACGGATGCATCAGTTCCTTCCCAGTGATGCCACAGTGGGATGTGGGGTCAAGCAAACACCGTTTTAAGCCAGGATCCATCCCAGTCCCATATAAGCAGGTGGGTTGTGTTGCCATGCACTATATTTCTATTTAAATTAAAGCAATTGCTTCTAAATTTCTCTCCATGCCCATGTGGTAGGATTGGCACACCTGCTGTTCAGATATGACAGGCCAATGAAATGGTACGAGCTTTTCTCAGTGTCAGGGTCCAAGGTGTGGAAGCAGGTAACTTATGAACACCAAGACCCAGACAGCTTAAAGCCAAGTATTAACCAAAGTCCACTTCTTTACTATTTTTAACAATATTTGTACCCTGCCCTTCACAAGATGTCCCAGGACAGCTTACAACAACAACTAAATCACAACAAAGTGCAATACTGAGCATGACAATGTTGAAACCTGATTAAAATGATTAAATATCAAAATAATGGGCAAATAAAAAGGTTTTTGCCTGACACCAAATAGAATATAATGTCCAAACAAATATAACAATTCAAATTCCAAGCCAGTAGGAGGGAAGCACAAACCAGGAGTCAAGAGCCAGAAAGGCCAACCAAGAAGAGGGTACCTTTGGAGAAGAAGCAGGAACGGAAGCAAGGTCCAGAGGCAGGGATCCACAGTGGGGGCCAGGAGAAAAAACAGGAGCAGGTGCAGCTTCACAGAGCACCAGGAACCACAACAGCAAGCCAAGAAACCTCCATTGTTCTGAGAGCTTCTAGAGCGAAGAGCCAGAACTTACACAGCTCTTCCCTCAGGCATCCCAGGTGATGCTCATGAGAGCCTTGATGGCTGCAGCTGGCTGCAGGTCCAATCCTGCAACTACCAGGGCTGCTATTCTGTCAGTTGGCCAGAAGATGGAGCCCTGAGGCTGCCTGAAATCCTGACACTGGGTAAGAAAAGGGCCAGCAAAGCCTCAGCCAACCCTATGCAAATATTATCCACCTCCTTGCACTTTTCCATCCTTTTTATCCCTAGGTGGTCACCTGGACATGTGGAAGAGGGCCATGCATGCTCCTAACCCTGCCCTGTCTGTTCAGATCAGACTCCTGCCCTCTTGGGCTTTACACACGCACGGAAGGCAGGCAAGGCTAAATGAATGGTTTTCCCGCTGTCAGGTCTGATTTGGCAGAAAGATCTGGCTGAGACTTTGCTGCCCCTCTTCTGGCCCAGAAAGACTTGCACCGTTCCATTGGCCTGCCATATGCAAACAGCAGGTACTGGCAGCTGTGCCAGTCCTACCATATGGCACCCTGACATGGCCGGCACGTGCCAAGAACCCAGGACTAGTGTAATATTCCCGTCTGTTGTTCCGAACAAGCCACACATTCCCCTGTCAGAGCTGGGGACCATCCCTCCAGGACGCCGTGATGCAGATTTGCAGGGCAGATGTGCTCCAGCTGTGGTCCTCTTCAAAAAGGAGCCCTGTGTGCAAAGCTATTTTTCTCTGCACTTCTTTCCATGTGTGCCTTCAATGCAGCATTTTCCCTGCACCAGCTAAAAGGGATGTTTTGGGGGAAATGGGGAGGATTTGGAGCTAAAGGCGACCCCACTTCCCATGAATCCCAAAGCTGGTGGACAGCAGTCCTGGGATCCCAGGGGTAACTCTGGGTTGAAAAGTACTCCCAGAGCGTGCACCTCATCCCTTTGGGGGAAGGCAACCCCATCCAGAACAAGGCAGATATCACTCACTGGGACTGCTGAGCCACCTACCAACAGAACCTCCCTCCTTCGTTGGACAGGAGCCTGAGAGATCCACCCAACAGACCCAGACCATCTGGTAGCCCAGGAGGGGCGGGTGAGAATTCACCCCTTTTTCCTGCCCCTCTGGGACTGAGAAGTAGGTTGTCAAGAAGTGGACATTCCCCAGTAAGCGGCATGTGGCATGGAATACCTCGCTGGGGCGAATTTTGAGACAAAGCCCTATATTCTCAGAGACTTACCAGCTATTTGCTACCCCTAAGTGACAGGCATAGAGACAGCAATTTAGTGAGCCTGAGAATATACAATCATCACTTCAGCTTCTCAGCCAATATACCGTGATGTGTCTTGTCCTTCAGCCACTGCAGCAATTTTAATCCACTTGAGTCGGTTTGGCAAGTGTCCTCTAGAAGGGAGATCTGAAAACCCAGGTAATTCGTAAGAGTCAAGTCTGAACCTCTTTTCGGGGGTAAAATGCTCTGTGAATATTAACACTGCTATGCCAAAGAAGAAAAGTACCCAAAGTGTTTGTGAGTGTGTGTCTTAGAAAGGCAAAAAGTCTCAGAAATGAGGAAACAGAGCAGGGAATATTAATGATATGCTGTGGATAACGGTCTGGTTGGAATCCACAACCAGGACACAGTAACACTGACACTCTTACCTGCATTGAAAGAATGCACGTAGGAGACAAGGGTGTAAATGTGAACCTTCATCAACTCACCTATTGCAGGGTCTTCTTGGGCTTGAGTTGCCTTCTGCTGCTGTCCTGAAACCTCCTGTTTTGCCTGTCAGGGGTCCCCGCCCCCCTGCAAACAGCCTATTTATGGCAGTCTAACCTGGAAGTAGGACACCACCGTCCTGGGGGCTCAAGACCCCAGAAATGACAAGACAAAATGAGCAGGCTGTTTGACATACCCTCCCAGTAGGGTTGTCATAGGTGAATTGTGCTTCAAAAGCAACCTCTGCATTCCAGATGCTGCCCAGAGCGAGGGCTCTGTGACGCATGATGTCCAAAGTCCCTTCCAATGCCATAATCCTGTTTCTGTTCTGCATTTTTTCCTTCCATGGGACAAATATTTTGCACACCTGGGTAAAATGCATGGCTAACTGGAGAATACTGGGAGCCAAAGCATTGTTTTCTGACTAATCATGCTTAGGATTGAGCCCTTATGTGCTGGAATCGATTGGGGATAGTTATGGCATCAATCTTGCAGTGAATCCCTTTTCCATGGAAAGGGGCCTTCTCCATGTGGAGAGCCAGAGAATGGCTAGGCCAGGGAGAAACACGCATCCTTTCAACATGGACCATTGAAATGGAGCTTGGAGTCCAGCAAGTAATCCTGTGCATTATTGATTACTTTGTCACATTGGCCTGTCTTCTTAGGATACATCTGGTGGACAAGGCAATGGCCTTGTGCATTTAGCCCAGCTCCCAAAGTCACCTGTCCCACTAAACAATTGCATGTTCGGCCAATCTTTACTGGCAAGGAAAGGCCGTTTCATTGATGGCTTGTTGCTAGAATAAGAAATAAAAAGGGAGAGATATTCATGGTGGTCTTTCCTTTCAACAATAACACCATGCTAATAATATGAAAGCTATCTCAAATAAGGCAACAACAGAGAAGAATCTCAGAAGGTTCTTCCAGAGAAGAACATTAGAGACGAACAAATCTATTCTGGCATAAGCAATTGCTGCTGCTGTCACTCCTTTGGAAGCACCGAACAAATGAGTTAGCCCTTAAGGTGACACAAGTCTCTTTGGGTGTTCCTTACACAGCCACAAGCTAAGACAGCCACCCCTTGTGGGGAAAAGGAAGCTGCATTTCTACTGAGGCTTTACTTGTAGGAGGTTTGTTTAAATTAATCCAAGTTTTAAAATGCAGCTGATTGTTCTGCTCCAAAGGCTTGAATCTGTTGAAGCCTAGAATACAAACCACAGCAATGCCTCTTTTGCCCTTTCAATGGAGAGAAATTCTTCCTGTTACTAATAAACCAAATAGCCAAGGGTTCTTTCTAGAGCATTGAGACAAACAACATAATGTGTTGTCCATGGCTACCTTGCAGGAAACAAGGTTGTTTTTAAAAAACTTTAGAAGTACACACACAGAAACACACAAAGCTCCCCCCCCACACACACACACACACTACGTGCTCAGACTTCTCAACACTTGAGGGCCCCTAAGTATTCAGTATTATCAGTTGAGTCACGTTTAAAGCCAGGCAAAAGGTCATTCCAGGTCATTCCAGAGATTAAAGGAAGAGCTACTAAGGAGGAGGAGGCAGGTTGCTGCAGTCAGACCATTGGTGGTGAAGAGAAACTGTGAAGGAAGGATGAAGGTGAAGTAAGAGGAGATAGAGGAATGATGTCACACCGAATTAAGTGCAATATTGTTTCCAAGAGGCAGAAACGAGACTGGGATCACAGCCACCCCCGTGGACTGAGCATCTGAACTTGAATCCATGCCCACCCAAGGGAGACAGCGATCACTCTCCAAGGTCACCAGTTTAATTCATTCCCTTGGCCTGGATTTTTCCCTCCATTTAAGTCTTCTAATAAAAGATGAGCTAAGGGGAGAGGAAGGAGCCTTCATTGATTCTTGTATAAACCTCACATCCTTTTGTTTGGGCTGGAGAGAAAGAAAGGGGGAGAGAAAGAGACATGGTCCATTCATTTTACCATGGTAAGTATCGACAGTCGATTCTGCATTCAGGGCAGAAAATAAAAAGCAAAAATGACACTGCAGAAGCTAACCTCTTGCCCCCCTCCTCTTTTTTTTCTCCTCTAGGCAGGTGAAATTTCCTGCTAAGCTCATCAGTCATTCTTGAATCTATTCCAAGGCTCACCCTGCACCCTGGTCCCTTTCTCAGCTCTTGCTGTACTTCTCTAACAAATCATTTTTGTAGGACATGCAACTGGGCCCGGTCCCCCCACCCCACTTTGGCAGACAAGGCAGTATAAGCCAAATACTGATGCTGAGAAACTATCAAGAGGAACAGAAGGTTCCATTGGATAAAATTCTTTGATTATTCCTCCTACAAGGACTTTCATTGCCCTCTCTCTTCCTCACCTCTGGCTGGCAACATGTGAAGCAGAGGCAGGGACTCTGTAGGGTGATACTTATCCAGAAAAGGAGGATTTGGTATCAGAGCATTAGGGTAATAGACAATATCACAATCACTTCCAACCCTGGAAGTCATCTGGTGAGACTTTTCTTTCACAGCCACCTGATGACCATTCTCAGGGGTGTAGCAGAGCCAGGGCATTTCCCCTGAGCTTAGCTGCAACAACTTTCTCCAACAACAATATCCAGTTCCCTGTTGCAATGCAATGCACTTTGTCATGGCTGGTGTTCAAGGAACAATCGATCTTTTTCTGGAACTGGCGTGCCTGTAGTTAAATATTTACAATTATACCACTGTCTTGGCCATGCGTGGGGAAGTGCATGTGATATTGGGCGTAATCTGAAGGACTATTGGGTATGCTCAAGGTTCATCATGCATCCCGTTGGGTTCCTGGATCTCATTGTGCTTAGGGCCCTGGATTTTAGCCGTGAGTGAGCTTGAATATATGGTTATCCTAAATTGCTTATCCATCCAACCCAACCAAAAAATACAGTATCTGTTGAACTCTGGGTAAACACTGCTCCAATCTCTCCCTATTTCTGATCTCCTGAGCAATTTCCAGATGTGTTTCCATTACTCCTATGAACAGGATGGCTTAGGCCCTGAGGGCAAGAATCCCCATGCAGGGTAAAGTGAGGAGAAAAAGAGTCTCAGAAGATTGCTGTGCTGAGAAACCAAATGAAGGAGAACTGATGAACAATTATGGATTCTTATCAACTTGTAGGGACTGCAGGAGGTGCAGTGGTTTAAACCGCTGTGCTGCTGGGCTGGTTGACCGAAAGGTCACCGGTTCGAATCTGCACAATGGAGTGAGTTCCCGTTGCTCTGTCCCAGCTCCTGCCAACCTTGCAGTTCGAAAGCATGCAAATGCAAGTAGGTAAAAAGGCATCACTTCGATGGGCAGGTAACAGCGTTCCGTGCACTTGGGTGTTTAGTCATGTCGGCCACATGAGCACGGAGAGTGTCTGTGGACAGACGCTGGCTCCCTCGGCTAGGAAACAGAGATGAGCACTGCCCCCTAGAGTCAGGCATGACTGGACGTAACATCAAGGGGAAACCTTTACCTTTATCTTTACCTTTATCACCTTGTATAACAGCTAAAACTTTGAAGCTACAAGCTATAAGCTGCCATTTCTGGTCATCCTGTTGTTTAGAGTTAAGATATCTCCAATACAGACATCTTTATCTCCAATAAAAAGATAAAAAGAAACCATGATGGGTATAACTAATTGCAAAGTTGCAGGCAACAGTCAACTTTTCGGATGGGACTTAGGAGGACTCTGTCATTGTATTGTATTAGAGCAATCGCTGGGCATTTTTGTAACTGTGATTCTTCCTCAAGGTATTTTTATGTCCATCTGTATCTTTGCATGTTGGATTCTAATTAAGCCCCCATAGAACCCACATTAGGAGGGGCTGAACCTCTTTGGTTAATTGCAGGAGAGATTCCATTTGGCTGTACAAGAGAGGGCAGCCATCCAACTTATTTGGGGATAATTACCATAGTTGGCCATCCCCCACAAACTTTTTCCTTGACTCTCCAACCCCTCCCTGATGCATATACTCAGATTTAACAGCGCTGTTCAAGTCTGTTTCTTGCAAGATCAAGAATGGGCTTCAGCTTTCCAAGAACGCTATTGTCCAGAGCAGATAGACGTGTGTTAAAGTTACCTGCCTGCTGTTCTAAGATCTAAAGCTAGACCAGCTTTCCAGAAAGAGGCTGTCCTGAGTCAATCAGCTTTGGAAGGCCTCTGCAACTCACCTGGCACAAGTCACAGACCAATAAGAGCCCTTGGCAGACTGGTGAGCTCCTGTTGGTTCCAGAAACACTGACAAAAAGTCCAGGAAAAATGTTGATTCAGCAGGCTAGAACAGCAGGAGAGAAAGACTGTTTCAGAAGACTAAAATCATGAGGTCATGCAACCTAGCTAGTTTCAAGTTATTTACCTTGACAGAGAAGGTAGAGAAGGCAAACATACTCAGGAGATAATAAAAGACAAGCATTTTTTTAATGTCTTAATTCAATATCCCTTGCTATGTAACTGTCTCATTAAAATGAAGTTATTAATTACATTTATGGAATGAAAACAATGTAATAAAAGGTGCTTTTAGTGTCAGTTCTGAATGAGCATCTGCTAACTTTGGCAGAGTTTAAATCATAATATTAGCAATTAATGACTCTTTCCAAGGCATTAGCAATGGTGGATGCAGCGTTCTCTCGGTCTGTATCCCATTTGTATCCTGGCCTTTTTTCCACCCTGCTCGGGGTGTCGTGTGGAACCACCTTCCTATTTTGCCTTCATATCCGTCTTACGATATGGGTGGGCAGCCAAGCTCAACCTGGCAGCCAAGAAGGCTCTGATATTGCTGCAGAACCCCCCTTGGCTCTGCACCATGAAACATTTAGGACATGGCTGCCATTATTATTATTTCTTAAACACCAGCAGAGCCGTGAGCAGAATTCCCACCCTAAGGCACAGTAACTCTTCCGAGTCCACCCAAAAATGGACATGTCTGATGGACATTTGAACTCAGGATTCCCAGTCTTGGTCCTACGACCTTTTGGACACCACCAGCTCTCTTAAAGGAGAATCACAGAGCCAACTCTCCCATTTCAGAACCCCACAGACTGAATGCGTGCCATGTCACCTGCAAATAGGTAATGACTGACGACCCAATACATTTTCACTCAGAAATAAATCTCATTGAGTCACATGGTGTTTACTCCCAAGTAAAGGTGTAAGATTGCAGCCTGAGTGCCATATTCCCATTTGGTGGGAATTGTGGGACCCAAAAACTAGTGGAGGCAATGTCAGGGGGCACTCCGCTGGGGCTGGTGTCCTGAAACTTTCATCTGGAGGCCCAGATTCCTGGGGGACCCTCTGACCTACCACTCTGCTGTCCATGGACACTTGTTAAAACAAAGGTGGAGAGGATGTCGAAGATCCCTGCTGTGTCCAACTGCTCTGGATGAGCTGGAGGAAGAGGAAGAGGAGGAGAGGGAGAATATTCTACAGACTCACATATCCTCCTAGTAGAGCCCTGGCAACACAACGTTCTGTGTTGTTGTTGTTGTTGTTGTATTATTATTCCTGCTATTCACTGGCCTACTTTCACAGTACCAAAGTGGCCCATTTCCCCCATTCTTGATATATAACTGTCTTGATCACTCAGTTTTACAAAAAGTGGGACAAACTCTGGTTCAGCGTCCTGTTCTTTTGCCTGGAGAACTGTGAGGCAGGTACAGGAATCTGCTTGCTGTCCCTGAGACAGTGATCCGAATCGTGTGTGTGCTTTAAGACCTCGTGCTTGAGGATCTCTTTCAACATGCTCTGGGTTTTGCCCAGAAGTGATGGAATAACGAAGCATTTCGGATGACTCCTTTCTTTCTCACTGCTGCGGAAAGAGCCGTCTGGTTGCTGCCGTGCAAAGCAATTGGCAAAGAAAGAGTGAGACAGAATCCATATAATTGCCTAGGAGTAAAGAAAATGCAGGTGCTGGTGATTAGAAAGGTGCTAATTGGGAAACTGAGCCATAATGAAGCAAAGTGCAATGGAGGGCAGAAGGAGAAAGGCTTTTGAGTCGGAGCAACCACTGCGGGCACAAGATAGGACTGTGAATAGAAGATAGACAATGACCTTTGGAAATGCCTACTGGTGCCCTTAGATCCAGAATATTCAGATCCCCTCTGTCATTAACGGGAGCTTTCCACTGCCAGCATAAGAGATGCAAATCATTTCACTGACTAGGAGGGCAATTTTAATTCAGACACCCATGTGGAGTGCAAAGCAGAAAGACCCATCATTCCGGCTGCTTGTACAGATGTCACAATTTTATATTATTTTCAGATTCCAACCGCAAAGTTCATATGCAGTGTCGTGGATTAGCTTTCAAATCCCAGAAGAGGTTTTGAGGTCATCATCGGCACACTGATGGAAAGAGAAAACAATGACCTTGCATAACTGCCCTTTAGTGGGTTGCATTTCATGAATATCCCATGTTTCTCTTGCCACTTCTCTTGTCCAAGCCATCCCCAAAGTACGTATATGGCTTTCCCAGTTCAAGCTGCAGGATTAAGCTAATTTTAACAATGGAACCTGATCACCATCCTTCAAGCCAAGCAGGTGGCCCACAGAGATCAGCCACTTCTCCCCAGGTTTAGTGTGCCCTTGCGCCTCAGGATAATTTCTCCTGTTATGCTGGAACCTGCTGTGAGATAGCAGTGCAGCTAGTGGAACTCTGTGTTCTCCTTTACTGAGGACAGGCCTCCACCAGAAAGGGGACCGCCTCTCTGGCTGAGGGCTCTCCTTTTCTCAAATGGTGGTGAAGTCATGCCCTGCTGCTCAGGCCCTTTCCTGGTGTGTGTCTGTTGCATGTGGCCCTCTGCTGGCTGTTTGCATTTATCATGAGAAGGCAAGACTCCCTGGAGAAGACAACCATGCTAGCAAAAGTCAAAGGCAGAAGGAGGAGAAGACCAAATAGGCAGTGGGTTGAATCCATGAAGGAAGCTGCAGCCTTGAGTTTATGAGAGCTGAGCTGAGCTGTCCAGGACAGGACATTGGACATTAGAAGGGTAATCATCCATAGCATCACCATAGGTTGGCGACAACTCGGTGGAACATAACAGAGAAAGGGGGGGGGGAGAGAGAGAGAGAGAATGCAATTTCTCCCATACGGAATTTCAAAAACAATAGCCATATAATATAAAGAACCATTGTAAGTCATCCTTAGCAATGGCAGCAATGAAAACAACCACTACCAGCAGCAGCACCTGAAATATCAGAGCTGGCTTTGTAAGTTCTTTGTGTGAAGGGACGCCACCACTGTAAGCACATTTTAACCCCAGCACTGGTCCAGCTTGAGACTGCCCAAGCCTCCAAACCAAACACCACCATGGACAAAATCACACATTGCCACCATCTTCTGCAATCTTAAGACTACAGTCTTCACTACGCAGTGCAAAGCTGAGCAAACGCCTTTCATGCAGGATGCACTGTTGGACACGACTGGGCGTGAAGGAGGGATGTGCAAAGAGACTTGTGTTCTGAGAGCATTGCAAACTTTCCCCAAAGATCCATACTGGTTCCTTTCCGTAAGAAGAGTGTTTGTCAGGGGTACAGTGATGAAGTCTGACATGTAGGTGCCACTCCCTGAAAAGATTTTTAAAAAATTCAGACAGCTGGCAGTTCTTGTCTCCATCAGGACCAGATTATTGTAAAGCTAATGGGTCTTCAATGCCCAAACAAGACCACACCATCCCCAAAATACTGTGGCTTACAAGAGGGAACAATATATTGTGAAAATTCATTTCTTCCTCCACCACAGGGAGGGAATAGGAAATCTTGACCAGGTTGGTAGGTGATGCCACATCCTGCTAATAAAAAAAGCACGGGGGCTCCATCCCTGCTGGCCCCAGTTCCACTACACCACTCTTGTTTCCCTCCCTGAGCCAAACACGAGTCAAAAAGAAGCCAAGTCTTGGAGCTGTCCTGTACCTGCCAAGCTTTGGGTGGCCAGTATCCTCGTTTCCAATGGATAGTCCTCCACATCAAGAGCTACCAGAAAACCTCCTTTTCCTGAAGGGCAGTCCAGTTCAAGCCCAGCTTAAAGATTAAAAGCCCATAAGAAAGGAAGAGCAGCAGCCTTGCCGTTGCCCATCCACAATTAGCACATGGACATCAGACTGAACAAAGAGGAAGTCCTTCAGGCACCTGGCCACAGTCTACCTCACCATGGTGAGGTGCGCTGTAATGCTAAATATGATGATGATGATGATGATGATGATGATGATGACCTCTCAACTTTCCTCATATAGATGAGCTTGTGCGAATTTGATGCAAAAGCGTGTCTTTGCTGGTCCTCTTTCTTGATGATGCCATTTCTTCTTTTGGGGCAAATCTAAAGTGCCTGCTAGAGCAGGAATTCTCCTGCCCAGCTTGCTAGTGTCTCCTGTCCTGACTGATCCATTATTTGCACGCTCTGCTGTCCTCCACCCAGCCTGTGATCAGAGCAGGAGCTTCCCAGTGTCCCTCCAACCACACTGAGGAAATAGCAAAGGCAAGCACTGGAACCTGCCAATGTAAAGGGGGTGCCGTACAGAAGGCACGGAGAAACAAAAAGATTGACACATAATTGTTTAACTTCCGAGCACCCTTCTCTTTCTATCTTCTCTATCTCCAGCTCAGAAATGTTTCTGCTGCATTTGGGGGGTTCAAGGTTCACGTCAACTGTGCAAGCAAGACAAAGGATGGGAACACACAAGTACAATCATGACAAAGGCAGCTCTTCTTTGTTAAGATCTGGAGCTCTTCCGAATGGCCAGTCCCTCCAAGCCCAGCAGAAAAGTTTATCAGTTTGGGCCAGCTAATCAATCCACTGCATGCAGTCTGCTACAATTTCCGTCCTTTTCTTCTCCAGCTCCTTCAGATCAAAGTCAGAGTCCTAGACTTGTTATTCTCTGAGTACAGCTCCTCCAAGCTTAATGAGCTCCAACCGAGAGGCACCAAAAGACAACGGGAAAACAGAGGCGATGCAATTCATTGAGCTTGATCAATGTGACAAAAGAGGGAGAGAGAGGAAGAGGGAGGGGGAACCACCCACAAATGTGGTATCCATGCCACATGCATGCTCAACGTACTGATTTGTATTTTTAATCCAATTATGAGTTGTTCTTGGGTAGACTAGGATGGTAGGGTGCCCCCTACTACCAGTATTTGCACTGGAGAGTTTGCTCCGTGTTTGATCTCCTCCACTTTGAAAATCTGGTGGGGGCACTGTTGGTCATGTTGCCAATCAGTTTCAAAGATCTGCTTCTTTCGGAAGAACAACATTGCCTGTGAGCAAAAAAAGATGCTTCCTTCGAAAAAACAAAACCCTGCGTTGGAGAGGAAGGCTCAGGATGTTGAAATGCAGAAGTCAGGGCCCACCCTCCCCACTTCCTGCTGGAAGGCACCATATCAGAGGCCAAATGACTCCCCCTTAAGATTACCTTAGAGGTGAGCTTTTGCATGCAGATTCCCCGCCCCCTGTCCCTTTGTTCCAGCAAACACTCTCCACACCTCCTCCTTTTCTACAGGCAGTTCCTCGGAAAGCCTGCCAAGATTCTAGTGCATTATCAGGTCAAAATAGTCACTGCCCAATTATTTTACTAGTCGACAACGGTTTTGTGCATCAGTTGGAAAAATATTCTGGGAACCTAACAAGATGCTCTCTCTAACATCTGGCAAAGCTTTTCCTTCCTTCCTTCCTTCCTTCCTTCCTTCCTTCCTTCCTTCCTTCCTTCCTTGCTTCCTTTCGCAGGAGGAGGAAGAAGATGAGGACAGAGTCAATGGAAAGTTCCTCCTCCACAGATTATTTTTCAGCTGTTGCACTCTCACTAATCGCGGCGCATGCACTGAATGATGTGGAAAGGGTCAAAACGCATCCCTAGCAATGGCCTTTTTGAGATCTGGGGTGTTGCATCCCACACAAGCAAAAGCATCTGTGCACTGGATTGAGATGAGAGGGGGCAACATCCAATGCTCTTTCTAAGTGCACACACCTCTCTAAGTGAACACACCAGCAGAATTAAGTATGCCCACTCCCCTGTCCAGGTCTCCAAGTTCCAGACATTAACACAATTCACACCCCTTACAGAATATGAGCAGTGCAACATATCCATGTCATTCTGAAGGAACCAAGACCATTTAAGATTTACATAGTATTTATGATACTCTTAGTTTTTGCTAACCAAGATGAAGGTCATGACCAAGTCCAGACAATAACCTACATTCAAAGAATCATAGAGTTGGAAGGGGCCATTAGGTCCAACCACGCAGTCTTGAAGGACACCAAGTTACACCTCCCCATTCAGGGGACTGTCCAATCACTCCTCGATTGGTGCTGGTGTGGGTTCTATTGCTGTACTGCTGTAACAGTCAGGAAATTTTTGGGTTTTGAATATTGACGGAGTGTTGGCTGTTATTTAATCTGAGGGCAGGGGGTTAATGAGTTCAATCATGTTGTCTTGAACCCAGCCAAGATACAAAACCATTGTCAGTAGCTCACTATTCACAACCCAACCAAAAACCGGGGGTTCTCTTCACAGACTGCTAGCAAGCAGGTTCTACCCTGCATTTAATGGTAAATTTTAATGTTGCTCTTCAAGCTTGTTGTGAAGAAGGTGCAAAACAGCATGCACAGTGCTCAGTTTCTAGAAGAGAAAAGGGAAGGAAAAGGAGGAGACAGAATGTCAGCATCTCCGGTCTCTCGGGTAGAGTGCTCTGGTCGGGGAGCTCTTCTCTGTCACCCTTGATATTTGAGCTTGCCTGCAGTTTCCTGGAGGTGAGAGGAAACGCAATATGTGCATCTACTTGGGAAAATTCTACTATCCTTATCATATGCATTGCAAGGTTGAGTTGCGGTACTGAAAACAGAAGCTGAGTTGTGCCCTGGAACACATCAACCCTGCCTGAAATATGATCAGAAAATGCCAGAACCTGGAGGAAGACTCCCTTTTCACCCACAACACCCAGCGCCCCTCTCGCGTGGAACCCTTGGAGGTCTTCCCTATGGCCAAACTGGTCCCCCACCATCACAGCTGCTGAAATGGGGAACAGCATGCAGAGGTGGTCAGCTTAGCTTCCCTCTGCACTATTCTAAATCATGCATCCGTCACTCTCCCACTCTTCTTAGCTGATGGACTCTGGAAAAGGTGTTTCAAGGGCAACCAGCCAGGTAAGGAGTTGGGGTTAGGGTTAGGAAGCAGAGAACAGGGGCTGAATCTGCGTGTGTGCACACAGGTGCGTGTGCAGTCCCTAACTCGCTATCCGTTGCCAAATATAGCTCCTGGGGTCAAAACTGCGGCCCTCTTGTGCAGCTTGCAATGGGTGGTTTCACACTAGAAAAGAACTATCGCCAGCGATTCCTTTGGATGCCTCTTTTTTCCAGCTTCTGCTTACCAGTTGTCTGAGCACCTCAAAGGGAGGGTGCTTTTCCAGCCAAGCCCTTCTTCGGGCTTCCAGTTCATTGACCTATGCGAGAGCAGAAGGCTGGAGGGAACAGGCCTTTGGGTTCCGCCTGGCTCTTCTTCTTTTCTTACCTAGCTGGCATTCACAGCAGAAGCTCAGGTGTATAACATAGCCCACCTGCACCGGCAATGCTGAGCTCACCTGGCTGCAGAGGTAAGTTGTTTATTTCAGTGTGGGTAGCTTTTGCTTCAGGGAGGGAACAGAGATCTAGTTAAAAACCAAATGTATACATGATATAAATGATAACATTGATCAAAGATAAGGGATGAATACAAGGAGCATGTGTCACAGGCATGGCCTGGGGTTACAGGTACAGAGGAATGAGGACACCTGCACTGAGGGCATGGCAGCACCAATGGAAGCCAGTTCAGGGCACACTCTTAGGGCTGGTAGGTGTTGCTGAGATGGCCATAGGAGCCTTCTGAGTCCCAGCTCCAGTCCTGGTAAGGTGCTCCTCAGGCAGAGCTGAGACTGGAAACTTGGAGCACTCTGCCCACTCACCACAGCTGGGGCAGAATGAATGGTACTTGGTGCACCTCCAAGGCTGCAAGATCATCTTCCAAGATGAAGTTTTGTGCACATTCCAGGGGGTGTGGAGGGGAGAAGACAGCGCATCTATATTACGCCAGCAGTGACTGACACTCTCCTTCTTGTGCCCTGGACAAAACACATTAGAGAGCTAAAATCAGCCATTTAAATGGTTCCGGGGTGGGAGAAAAGGGGACAAGCTTGCCCCCATGCTCCTTCCACACTCCTCTAAGTTTGGACAGATACAGGCAGCCTCATTGGATGGTACCGCCCAAGGCTGGATTTAAATGCAGCAAGGGTGAAAGACAAAGGAAATGCTGAATTTAAAGGTGCACCATGTGTACATCTAAAGGTCGTGACTAAATCAAAATATGCATCAAAATGAGGACGGGAGCCCACCCATACTGCAACGGGACACACATCTCCATCCACGTGATGCCATGAAATTGCATCCAGCACAAGCTGGGAGGAGGGCCAAGGTCTTGCGAGGCAGCCTGCGGGTGGGCCGGGCAACTGCGCCATGAAACCAGCTGGCTCCTGCAGCAGCAGGAGGGAAAGGGCCAGCCCGTTGCATGGGCAATGGCGACGTAATGCACCTTAACCGCATTCAGACTGGGGATTGCAGGAAGGTTTGGGTAATGTCAACAGAATGCCAAATCTGGCTGACCGTGCGGTGACATCAGCACGGTGTCCTTCTTTCCCCCTGCCCCTGACTACACTGTGCACTGAAGAATAAAGGGGTCCAAAATATTGTACCAAAGGCTGCAGATCTGCAGGAGAAAATGGGAAAGGCAGAAGGCAGGCTTTTGACATCCTTCCAAAGCCCACTTTTCACTACAGGGATGTAAAAGTCGAAGCTGAGCAGCTCATAAATGTGATGCAACAGTGACCCCTAGTGGCCAGAATTCTAGGCCGGTGGACTCCACTGCACTTTGCTTTTCCCTCCAAATATACTGACAGTTTGCAGTACAAAAGGACCGGAGAAATTTATTTCCAGGGCCTTTTTTGACCCATTGCCTTACCTGTTCCACTCCTTCTGCGCCATGTCAGATTCACAGCTTCATTCACTCCAGCACTCAATTCTGAAGCCAGCTTTGCAGGGTCCGCACACCCGTGAGATAGTCCAAAGGACAGAAAGAAGGCTGTGTGTGATTCAGTCCAAAGCATCCTGTACAATTAGTTTATTTCAGCTTGTCCACAATTGGCCAATTAGAACTGCTGTTATGCTTTGCAGCCTTCCCCAGCCTGGTGGCCTTCGGAGGCATTTGGACTGCAGCTCCCAGAATTCCCATCCAGCAGGGCCATTGACTGGGAATTCTGGATGTTGCAGTCCAAACATGTCTGGAAGGCACAAGGTTGGGGAGAGTTGCTTTAAAATATTAGTATTAGTATTGTTATATCCATTCCTTAGCTGCCTTTCAAGATGCTTTAGTCTTCCCAAGTCAGCTTGCAGGATAAAAACAAAACAAAAATATAAAAAAGGAAAACAATATTAACATTGGATGATTTTACAGAAACCTGGTTTCAGTAAAATACAGTGCAACCCTATTAATAAGATCATATTAAATATGAACCATTTTAAATGAGATCAGCTTCAATAAAACACCATTTCAAAGTAGCCATCAGTAGCAGAATGATAGAAATTCCCCCACCCCAAAAGCCAGGAAGAACACCGAGATTTGCAAATCCCCCACAAGCGACCATCAAGAGACTAGCAGTATCTCCCTCTGCAGGGAATTTCATAGGGTACCTGCCACCCCTGGGGCTGCTCACCTGAGTCCTCTTGGAGGTGGATGACTAAGAAGGCTCCTTAACTCTCTCTCAACTTTATCTCTTCACTTTAGTATGGACTGAGTCCAGACTGAGAATTCTTCCCTACTGAGAAAAGCCTCATTTAAAAGTTTAACAACAACAACAACAAAAAAAAAAACACCCCTACCATTTCAGAAAGCAGGATAAATGAAAACTTTTCTCCTCCAAATCTAGATTTCTAAGTGCAAGCGGCCAGCTCATTACATAGCATTCAGTCATGCCTTTGCTACCTGCAGGCTGCAGTGATACAGCTTTGTCACCTTGCCTGCTAGAAAGAACAAAACCTCACGAAGCCATACCTCATCACTAATTTTTGCCAGGAACACTAGATTCTTGATGAGCGGCAGCTGCACGTGTGGGCAGACTCCACCGAAAAGTGTGGCCACATGAAGCAAAGGGTCCCTTCTCTCTGCAATGCCCAGCCACCTGCCTTCTGTTATTGATACCATGCCCTCAGGCTTCAAGAGTCAGTAAAGCAAAAGGGAGATGGTCACGAAGGGTTCCAGGTAAGAACAGGGCATGCAAGAAGATGCATGAAGTGCCGTTTCTCAGCATTTCAAACAGCTGAGAAATAGCACAGGAGATGAGATTTTAAAAGATTAGCATCCATGGAAGGGGAAACTGAGATAAAACAGGCAAAACCTCCAATCTAGGTGAAAGGCCATTTATTTTCCCCGTCTTCTTCCCACTCCTTTTTCCTCTTGTCTCATGCCTTTTTAGATTGCAAGCCGATGGGTGGGCCCATCTTGTTTTACTGATTGCATGCAAGATGTTCCAGGAGGCTGTTTTGGATGGGCAAGAGGATAGAAAGCTTTGCTTTGCTTTGCTGCACTTTGCACTTTTGTTTTGTTTTGTTTAACAAATAAAAGTCCACTCGGTGCCACTGAGTTAAGGACCTGTTTAAAGGGCAAACAACTTAAGTGCACATGTAATTCTGGCAGAACGAGTCATCTAAAATACAGGAAGTCTCAAAATGGACACTCAACCAAATTCAGATTTTCCCCTGAATCTTGCAAAGATTTTCCTTCAGCCATTGCAAAGAGTCAGTGTTCACTCGGCTTCCTGAAGTGGCAGCATCAGCCTTGAAACTTCTACCCAGAGGCAAATGCAAAGGTTTCCCGATTTATTTTGCCAGTCTGAGGTGGGGTTTGCGTGTTGCCACCACCACGTACCTTCTTAATACAGGCGACCTGCCTCACAAGCCTAATTCCACCTCGGCTTAAAGGAAAGCATGCAATAGATTCGCAACAGCTCTAATTAAATCTCAGGGTACAAATGACGACCCATGCACTGTAGGTGCTTTAGCATTCAGGTCTGTTCAGTTCTTTACCTAGATACTACATAAGGGATGCATTTGTACCAGTGCCAGAAATCCCCCTTCCATAGATCCTGGGAATGGAGAGTGTTGAGCAATTTCTAAAGGATGCCACTTATTTCTGGAGCCAAAACCCCAAGGCCTACACACTTAAGGACTCACCTCTCTTCGTCTGTTGCTCTTCAAGATGCAGAGCCTTCACCTTTGTGGCCCCTTAACTCTGAAACACTTTACCTTTCAGAGTGAGGAGATGCTCCGCTCATTCACCTTTTCTAAGATCTCTAAATCCTTTTCCATATTGTCTGTAATTTGGCAGTAGAACTGGACGCTGCTTTAAACATAAAATCAACCAAACTACCTGATGTTCTGATATTCTTTTTAGACGTGTGGGTCCTTGCCCACTGCTGTCTGCAAACTATTGAATTTCCAGAAAAAAACAGTGTGAGGTACTTCTTTCTCTGTTTCTTTCTTTAAAAATTTTCTTTCAATTTTCAGAGCTTTTTAAAAACTCACTATATATACAAAATACAGCAACCGGGAGATGTTTCAATTGAATAAATCAATAATAAACGCAGGTGCATTCCACCCAAACAGTGTTATGATTTGTTGCTTTCTGTATACAATTTTTATATTAACAACCCTTTCCAAGTAACTTTTAAAAAAGAAAGAAAACGAGTTCAGAGCAAACATATAGAAGTTATTCCATTGTACAAACACAAGGCTTTTTCATGGTACCCCAGGGGGAAGCGAATGTATGGTCCTTCTTCCATCAGATGGTTACCCTCTCCAGGGGGTGACTGAAACATCTTGTTTCTTTTTCACTTGGGAACAAGACTGTGGCACTCACAATAGGCCCTTTATCAGGCAGGCCTTATGCTTTCTGTGTTGAGGGTTGAGGCTGCAAAGATTCCTGCAGCACCATGGAGACGCACAATGCATGCGGCGGACGCTCGCCGCTGCCCTCGGATGTGCCGTCCTCCTTTGTGCCTTCAGGAATTTGAAATCGTGGCCCTTTGCCTCCCGATGGCTCTGAGGGGTTAACCTTAAAACTGGGTGGCGGGGGGAGTGGCGGGTCACACAGAATGAGGAAATGCAGCAAAGGGGACCGGGGATATGCATCGCTTTTGCATAAACGTCGACATCCACATTTAGAATAATGTAAATAGGAATCTCACCAGAAGGAGGCAGTGACTTGATGTCTGGTGTGGGCCTCTCTGCTCCAGCCGCTGTCCAGGTGAGGAATGGCAGTGGAACAGCTCCGAAGGTTCATTATCTGTAAATCAGACTTGGACCGGCAGCGCCTAGAACAGAAGATGCTTTCAAATACAGGATGGCAGCGCTTCAGACAGAGGACTGTCCTTTGCAACAGAGGATTGTGGGCACCCTGCCACACACATAACATGGACTTAAAGTGGCTGCCATTCCACAGACAAAAAACAAAGCTTATGCTGCGGTCTCCTCTGGCATCAAGATTGTCTCAGGACTGAACAAAACAAGAAGCTGAGTAAGTCATGGATGGCTGTTTGCATGTTTGCTTGGGTTTATGGCTCCAGAGGCAAGGCTGGGGCTACTGGGTGGAAAGGGGGAAGCTAACTCTTCCCGTCTGTGCTGCAGTCCTACTGGGATGCCATTTCCACCAGCAGCAGCACTTGGACCCTGGGCCCCAAACCCAAGGCCCCGCACTCACATGTGGCCACCAGGGGAGCAGTGGGTGCAGAAACAAGCTCCTTTCGAGTCCTGTACTCAGGAAGGTGCTGAGACCCCAGCGAGCCGGAAAGGCGAGACTGTCTCACCATCATCACCACCACCACCACCACCATCATGAGTTGAAAACACTTTTGAAGCGAGGAAGAGCAGTGGGAGAAGGGAAAATGAAAGGGCTTCACAACTATGAAGTACTACAGATGGCTATCCCAAAGCTGCTGACACAAGACCATTACATCCAGGATCAGAAAACCAGAGTGCAGAAAACCAGTCTGAAATTTCAAACCAGAACAAAAGTTGCAAATGTGCTTTACTGTAGCAATACCACCCCATCCTAAAGCTCTTCTCCAAGGGGCTATTACGTAATTTCTACACAAAGAGCTTTTCCTTTCCTGCTTTTATGCTCTATAATCTCTAGGTGGTGCTGGGATAGAATGGAATAATGCAACCGCATTTGATGGTTTTCCAAACAATGCTCCATTTTTCTTGCTCAATAAAATAAAATAAAATAAAATAAAATAAAATAAAATAACGAAATGGTGAAAGTGCTCTTGAAACAAAAGCCAGAGCGAAAGGTCGCAACAACACCTAGAGAGCCCATAACTGTGAGCAAGAGCAAGCGCTCTTCTATCCAGTCTGCCAATCTTTCCAGAACCGATTCAGGTCTTCCCATGGTTAGGCTTAGCTTGCTCAAACTGCTCCTCACACACACTCGAGGGAGGCGCCTGTTCCTCCCAATCTGGGAATGATCAGTGTGTGAGCAATCCAGTTTGGGGTGCGAGTCCATCAGGTCTCCTCAGCTCCACCTCTTGGATTCTGGACTGCCTTCTCCCCATCTGAACTCTGCCTTGCACTGGGTGTTCACATGTGCATCCAGCAGGGAGTGAGTACAAGCAAGTCCATGTGGCCGACTTGTGCACATGCCACCCATGTGCCTCTGTTTCTGCATACAGGAGTTGCAGGCCTTGTGCAGAGAAGGGATCTGCTACATTACTGGTCATTCACAGACTTGATCTCACCCCATGTCTCTTCCTGGCCTGGGCCAAGCAAGGGAAAGAGCTCCAGGAAGCTCCCGAGAGCCAGATTCCAGTTGGATCTTTGCATCCCAACCAGGAATGAATCAAAAGCCACCTCAGTAAGGGGCTAATCGGGTATGGAGAAAACCCAGGCATGGGCTACTGGCAAATGGCCAGACCTTGCCTTGGAAAGCATCCTTTGATCAGTTAAATCATAAGAGAACATGCCTTGATCCAACTAAAGTGAATTGTGTCTAAGGCTGTGATCCTATCCATCTTCCAGCCTCCCTGGAAGAAAGCCCATTGAAGTCAAGTGGGATTGTATTGTTGGGCTGCAACTGTACACATGCTGACATGGAGCAAAGACAAGGAAGGGCAGGAGTGGGACGGAAGAGCCCAGACCACCATTTTTTAACCAAAATTCACAGCAAACTGTTTCATGCCATTATGGAACACTAGCAATGTTAAGCTGCAGTGCACCAGGTGCAGGCTGGACACAAGGAAGAATTCCATGAGAGCTGTACGACTGTGGAATCAGCCCTGTGGAAGAGAGGTTGTGAGCTCTTCCACACTGGATGCGTTCAAGACACAATTGGACAGTTATCTGAGTGGGATGGTGTAAGTGGCATCCTGCGCCAGCAGGGGGTTGGACTCAATGGCCTTCCCGGCCCCTTCTGACCGGCTGTTCTGTGAATCTGTGAAATGCTAAATTCCTCTTGTTTCTCCGTTAAATGCAACCTTTGGGTGCTCTGCTGCTGCTACACACGCCATGTTTGGAGGGGGTCTCTTAATGGGGGGCACTGGGGGAGGGAGCTTGGGATGCAGAGCTGCATGCAGACCTCCCACTGCATGCCTTGATAGAGGCACCATCCTGCCAAACTGCGCCCCAGTTTCTGATGTTACAAGGCTTTTTCACTGGTGAACGTACAAACTCTTTCCACCAGATGGCAGATCAACTCTATGTTTGCCATTATTCCGCCCTCTTTCTCATTTTAACTGCACAGTCCTAGGCGTGTTTAGATGGAAGAAGGTCCTACAGTTCCTAGACAGCCATACTAACTGGGAAATGCAGAATGGTAGGACTTTTCCTATCTGAACATGAATAGGATTGCACCATAAACCAGGTTTCCTGAACATGGTGCTGTCCAGGAGGTGGTAGAATAATTTCGAGTCCCAGTTCCAATGTCCTTTGAGCATGGAGCCGACTTGAAATGCACCCCAGCTGCTTCTGCAAGGTCAGTACTGACCAAAGAGAGAGCTACGTGGGGGTGCAGCAAGGTGGGGAGGGGAAAGGTGGGTCAGCAGCCTCTGCCACATTCTTTCCCTCCACTCACTGCAAGGTGCAGCGCTCCAAAATCGCCACTGCTGGGTCTCGTGCCCTGCCCTGGACACACGCAGGCTTCTGTGTTGGGAGGCTGACATGACGCTTCAACATGGATGACACACAATCATGTCCTTAGCATTACTGCTCTACTGCTCAAGGGCATGATCCATCCAGGAGATCCATAAGCCTCCAGACTTGATCTACTCTTCCACTCTGAATCTACTCTTCCATCCCTAGTCTTCCACTCTGAATTTTACCTAGAATTTTATCTAGATTTTATCTAGATGGCTAGATGTGTTGGATGCTTTGGAAGGGAAGGAAAAGAAGCCATAGATGACAGAGGTATATTGTGACCTCACCTCCACTGTCTCCTTCCCTCCCTGCCCAAAGCCCCCCCCCTTACTCCCCCCTGAAGCCAGGTTCTTTCTGTACCAGGTTCAAGCAGAGGGTTGGAAATTTGGCATGGAACCTCAGCTCCAATGTCAGAGGGACAGAAAATTGGGATTGGCTGAGTGGGGAGGGTCCTGTTACGCACAGCAAATGCCCAGGCCTGGACAACAAAGAAGGAAGGAAGGAAGGAAGGAAGGAAGGAAGGAAGGAAGGAAGGAAGGAAGAATAGCAAGCAATATCTCCATTCAGCACCAGAGGGAACTCCAGGATCTGAAGTTCAAATGGGATGTCGGAGTCTCATAACAGCTCCCAATGATCTGCTGAAAATCACCTCACTGTTTGAAAGCACTGCCAATTTTCCAGCCATAGCTGAGGTCGCCTGGTGCGGCTGCATCTGTGATGCTAACCTGTCCTGGCATCCTCTGGTGGAGCTGGTCCACCTGAGGCTTTCCCGCATCCTGCTCCAAACCACGGAGAGGCACCTGTCCTAGACAGGCAGAAATCCTTTGCATGGGAGCTCCCAAGTGATGAAGGGGAGAGTGAGGGGAGAAGGAAGGGGGAAAGGAGGGGAGGAGGAGGACGGAGGGGAAGGCACGGACGATGGTAGGCCTTTCCGTATGGACCAGTGTTGTGGGCTGCAGCCAAGTGGCTGCTCTGATAAGGATACAAACATGGAGGACTGACAACCACAAAAGGAAATTGCATTACGACAATAGCCTAGCCACTCCAAAGCCACAATATAAAAAGTGATATCCAAGGCAAAAGGAATGTCACAGCCCTGACCTTCTCCCCCTGCCCACACCAGCTGCAAGAATTAAGCAGCTGGAGGAAAATGGGCTGAGCCCATCTCATCAGGCTGGGATCGACCACCCAGGATCTCCTTGGATCCTGCGCCAAACTACAGAGAAGGACAGTAGACTGCCTCTGCCCTGAGAGGGTGCAATGGGCAGAAATCCAGCAACCCAAAAAGAGGGGTTGAGGAAGTAAAGAGGGCAGGAAGCAACCAAAGCACCCCTTCATCCACAGCAAAACCCTCTCTGAGAAGACTGGCTCTCCAACAACGGACCTTACCAGGACTTCTAGGGAGCGGGGTGGGATTCATGGATGGGAGCTGGCACAGTCACGTCCTTTCCTAGCCATCACTGCCACTTGTCCGTGGTTCCCTGGCTTCAGGAGGCAGGAAACACCTCCCCGCCCCCATCTTGGTATCTCACTGCTGGAAAATTCAACCTAGAGATCGTTATTCCTTGTGCAATCCCAACCGCTCCTTTTTATGATGCCTTCAGGCAGGCCAGCCCAGAAGAGGAGGTTAATCCTTCCTCCCTCGAAACAGTTTCACATTACATAAAATCAAACCATTGGGCTGGCAAGCAGACATAATGCTTGATGAGTGTCCGTGGACAAGCACATACCCAGTGCAAGGTTCCAACTGTTTTTGTCTTTTGCATGACCCTCATCCCCATTCGCTGCCTGCGTGGCATATTGCAAATGTCTTGATATGCAGACTTTGCAAAGTTGTTTGTTGTGGGGTAGAATTGCTGTTCCAAAAGTGCAGGTCCAAAGCCCCAAATGCTCACACAAATCTAGAACCTCAGGAACCAAACTGCAGCGCTTAGAACTTCATGGAAGATAAGCCCTCTTGTCTTTTTGTTAACCACAAGACAAGAGCCTTGTGCAATACGTATCAAAGAGAAGGTAAGGGCAGTTGGCGCCTTTTCTTTCCTTTTTTTAAGAAAAGGACCAATTTTGTAATTTGATCACCTGAGTAGCTGGTCTGCTAAAAGCAAAGAGCACTTCTTAAAAAAAGAAAAGAAAAGAAAAGAACAAACCCAGACAGTCTGTCTGTCGGGCCAATGAAGACCTGGTTCAAGTAACCCTGATAGAGTCTCATTACATTTCTGCCTTTCCTTCAACAGAGTGGGCAGATGTGGAGGAAAGAACATCCTTCCTCTGATTAAGACAGCCTTTTTCCCAAATGCAGTTTCCCTGACTCCGGCTGCTGCTAATCCAAGCAGATGCACAAGGAGAACATGCACATCCTGTAAAACAGGGACTGTAGAAGAAATTTCAGGTGAGGGCTGGATTGCTTCTCACTGGCCCACAAGGTTCTCTCTCTCTCCCCCTCCCCTTCCCCCTCTCACAAAAGTTTATGGCAAGAAAAAAAAAAGGATTTATTAAGGCAGGATTCCCCCCCCCCACCATGACTCTTGCAAGGGACCCCCTGCAAAGCCCTTTCCATCCTGCAGCCTAAAAAAAAGAGATTGAATTAAAACCTTAGAAAATGTTGGGGGTTTATTCAAAACAACAACAACCCTGTGAGGTAGCTTCGACTAAGCGTCCCTGACTGACCCACAGTCACTGAGTGAGTTTCATGGACAAGCGGGGACCAAATCTCCCAGGCCCCAGTCAAACACGCGTCCCAGAACTCAACTCCACACTGCTCTTCATTGTTTCTGCGGCACATTATCCAGTATTTGTAACAACCCAGATATTCTAAAGGGGTGTGTGTACACATCTTTGTGTGCGTGCGTGCGTGTGTGTGTGTGAGAGAGAGAGAATCTAGGCGGAACAGTTCCAGTTCCAGGACTGTTGCCCATCAGCTTTTGCTTGACTTGTTGAATAGCAGGATCTGCTGCACTGCAAAATATGCTGCTATAAGTGCTCATTCAGTGGAAATAATGGGCAAAGCAAACAAACCGAAGAGAAAAATCCTCCGTCAGATGCAACTTCTTCCTACACAAGTTTTCTTGGAGGAAGTTCTAGAATCCATCTGGACGTTTGCACAAAGGAACTTGCATAGGCCTGCCCTCCTCGCGCTACTCGCTCCAACTGGAACTGGCCGAGCTGGAGTTTATTTTTAGGCTTGCTCCATGGCCAGGGAAAGGCACTGGCCCGGCTTGCTTTGCGTCCTCAACAGAAAGCGAAGCTTTTCACAGCAGGGTCTTGCGCCCAGGTCTGCACGCATCGTTACTCAGACCCTGGGTCGGGGGTAGGTAAAGCAAAAAGAAAAGGCGCGAGCAGCCCTGTTGCAGAACACGGGTTGCTTTCTGCCAGATGGAGGGGGCTCCCTCGAGATGTGCCCTTAAACCCATCGTTGACTCCCATTGATGGCCTCTTCTCCATTTCTCAACCTGGGGCTCTCCAGATGTGTTGGACTTCAGGCCCCAGCATGCTTCAGCCAATCGTGGCTCTCACTCAGGAATGCTGGAAGATGTTGTCTGTACACTGCACAATGCAAGTCAACTCAGACGGCCAATAGCTCTCAAAGACTGTAGGCAGACTTTTCTTGCTCTACCAGATCTAGCCGAAGGTACCAGGAATGGAACCATGTGGCCCTTCCATCTTTGGTCTTAAGCAAATTTGCAGGCCAATCAGATGTGTGGGTGCACTAAAGACAGTTAAGTTCCATCACTCTTCTTGCAACATCAGTGGGGCTAAGAGGGCTGCAGCCTTACTTGGAAGTAAGTCCCTCTACATTCAGTGGGACTTCACTGCCATGCAGACTTGCTTAGAATCTCAGGGTTTAGCAAACAGATGTTGGGCTTGTACTGCAGATGTTGTGTGACAGCCAGCCTTGGAGGAAAGGTGCCCTGGAAAACCTTGCTTTTATTCAAACAGTTCCTTTAGTATGAGAAAATATTTGGATGACAAGGGGTGGGGTCCTGGCTAGGGAAGATGCATCCCCTTTCTTTTTTTTCTTTTCTTTTCTTTTCTTTTTTCTTTTCTTTTCTTTTTTCTTTTCTTTTCTTTTCTAAAACAAACTTACAATTTGAAAATAGTTTACAATGTTGCCTGCAAACCAAAGGGACCACTCCCCTTTTTGGCACCCCCAGCCCCCAAACATGTAGGCACCAGATCACTCCTGGCAGTGGGCTCCTTAATCCATTTTGGTTTTGCTTTAAATCCTGAGCTCTCCACGGTGTTCCATGAGAGCAAACCTGTTTTAAGGATCAAGCTCTGCACAAGGGATAGATCCTATGAATCGCAGGATCGAGCCTGCCCCAGAGAAGGGCCCGCTGGCACACATTGCAAAACCCACAGCCTGGCAATGCTTTTATTGGGACCAACAAAATCTGTGCAACGTTGTGAGTGAGCTTCCAACATCATCAGATCAAGTATGGTGTGACCAGTAGTAGTAATATTAAAAACAAACAAACAAACAAAAAACTGGGTTGAGGGTTTAGGGAGAGGCAAGAAAGTCTGGCTTGCTGTCGAAATCACAATATCTGCTTGGTCAGAGATTTAAGTTCCCATGCGGGGAGGAAGCATTGCAGACCCTGTTATAGGGCTGCAGAACATCAGGCCTGGGGTCAGGAAGCCACGGCCTCTTCCCTCGGCTCCATCCTGACTCCGATCACGAACTGCCTTTGTGCAATTTTGCCTGAAATTAATTTTGCTGAAATTAAGGTCTTTCCCTCAATTACTGTCAGCAGGAGCTTAAAGGGGAGCTACATGGGTTGTTTTGGCCCCAGCCCTTTCGCAGTCTTCGTCTTCAGTGCTGCCCACCCCCCATTCCTCAAGAAGGCAACCCCTGACCACGTCTCCCTGATGACATTCAGCCCTCAGGCTAAGAAAGGTCCCACACCGAGGGGGCAGTGCAGGTTTCGAGTTCTACAACTGCGTGGACAAACAAATCCATCATGGCCGATTCCTGCAAGGAAAGTGAAGGTGTGATGGGGAAGCCACTCTGGCTATGAACCACTGTATGTCTCCTGGCTGTAGGCCAGTGGGATTCAGATAATTTGCATGGGCTGCTGGAGGGTTACACGGTGGCCAATGCACCCTGGCAGGAAGCCACCCTGGCTGGGTGCTTCGGACATGAAAGTCTATGCTGCCAAGGGTAAATTCTGCTGATCTCCTGAGCACATGACCAGCATGTGTTGTGTGGGGAATAACCCACCCTGGTTTACTCCTCCTTGCTGCGCTCCATGCTAGCTGGATCCTTGCATGGCGACTACAGCCTTCCCAGGAAAAGCACCACCACACAAATGCACGGTGTGATCTGGGAAGGCTGCTGGGTTTTGCTGTTTTCCTTCACTGAGATGTCCTCTCCAGCTGGGACCCAGCTCTGTAGAACCACATGAATTATCCTCTGCACCCAAGGGAGTCCTGGGCGCGTGTTTCTCAAAGCACCATCTCCCTCTCCCGACACACTGCAAACCCAGAGGCAGTTTTGCAAGTAGGTTGTGAGCATGGCAGAACGGAAGATCAACCATTGGAAGAGGAAGAAGAGGAGGGGACAGAAATTCCACTGGATGTGCAGCACCCCTTGGCATACCTGAAGTCCCATTACTCTCAGCGGGACTTGTTGCAAATCAACAGGCTTCGGGCTGCATGCTAGCATTGCTTTTGGGACCCTGCGCATATGGTTTAATTTTGTGGTACTATTTCAAGTCAGAAAGCAATTGCAAGAGCATTTCCTGGAAATATTGCAACCCTTTTCTGGGGGCAGCAGCTTCGAGCTGAGCCACATGAACCTTTTGTGTTTCCTCCTTTTTGTTGCTCTAATTTCACAATATCACTATTGTTAGCCTGCAGAAGGCTTAACAAGGGGCACTAGGAAGCAGAGCTGAGTTCAGGGAAAGAGGCTCCCTCTCGCCCTCAGCCTGTCCTTGCTCTTGCAAACATTCAGTGTAAGTAGCAGCTGGCTGGTATCGTTCTCAGGACATCTCTGAGTTCCAGAGCTACTGCCAATAGCTAGCGCTGAGCTAGAGAGAGACTCACAGGTCCAACTTGGTACAAAGCAGCTTCTTCAGTCAGTCAAGCAAAGAAGCCACATCCAAACGCAGCACGGTGCCAGTTTCTGCCTAAGAGCCTCCCTCGATAATTGGGTTGAGCTTGCGGTTTTAGCCCACTGAAGCTTGCAAAATCAATGAGCCATTCCCACACTTACACCGCCATGTAGAACAGGAGTAGAAGAGGCATTGCTGCTGAGCTGCTATACAAACCAAGCCAGCAGCACCGCTCAAAGCGGAATCTAACAAATCAGGTTTCTACAGCGGGTCCAGTAACAGAAGAATAATTCTTTCCATTTATGGCAGTGATCCTTTACCTTCTCACTGGGGAAAAAACCCCAAATGGACAAGTTAAAGTTTAGCAATCAGAGTTCTAGATGTCAGTTTTGGAGACAAGTTATACAGATCCTGATTGTGTAATGTCATGCAGATATAATTTAAGGTGGCCCAAAGTTTATATTCCAGCAGAGTCCTGTCCAAATCCTGTATTTAGGACTTCATTTCATGATGCATTTACCTGCCACTCTTCTGGCACCTCTTTTCCATTTTCTTTATAGGTGGAAAAGTGTGTCCGTTACACATCCCCCCCCCGGGGGGGGTTGTCTTCCTTTGCCTTTTCGGATGTTCGGATATTCTATCACACAACCATAAGTCAGACCAGGGGTATATCTGCCAGTTGTTCAGCCAACTCACATGCTGGCTGGGGAATATGGAGAGTTATAGAGGATTTCTTGTCTCAGCATATCTTTCGCAAGTCCAGTCCAGTCATTCAACCATGAAGGAAGGAACACGCATAGAAAGGAATCGGGGTGGCCCCAAACTTGAAGGCTTCCATACTTGTGGTGTGCGTCATGCCAGGGACAAGCTGCGTATACTTAAGGGTGTGTGCACAGGCTCTGGACTAATGGGGCCCTTGAACACAGATTGGCCCCAAGACTGAAGCGCTATATGGGACTTGGGAGATCCACCTTCTGAGCCCCACTCTGCCATGGGGGACTTTGGGACAGTCACTTGATTCCCAGCATAGCCTACCCCACAGGGTTGTTGTGGAGCTGAAGTGGCGAGAAAGAGAAGCACGTATGGTTCCTTCCAATTGGGGTTAGGAAGAGGCAAGATAAAAATATAATACTAGAAGAAATAATAAAAGAAATAAACCTTCCATACATGCTTTCATGGATGAACTTAGGAGAGGGTTCAGCATATAGCAGAGAAAGCGACAAAGGGGCTTTTCTCTACAGAAAAAAAAAGGTCCATAATTTCTGTTCCTTTATTCTCATAGGGTTTGACCGCCACACCCTAGAAAGCCACCCATGAGAGGGATACAGAGTCCTTGACTGGGTTTATGACTGCTGGTCCCATTCAGTGCATTTAAGACGTGCAGGAACTCACATCTTCCCTGCAACCTTAGACCACCCCACAGAACAAAGGAAAAAAAGTCATCTTGGCCTGATGCAAGCACCCCAGAGGGTGGGAAGAAGTACAGACGCCTGGAGCCAAGGCCCTCATCCAATCGGACTTCCTCACTCAGTCCCTTATTGCCAAATGTTTGCTCAGAAACGCTTTCCAGGCCTTTCTGGGGTTGCATTGCAAATCTGTACATTGCCCCATGCTGGGGAATTGCCTGTCTCCAGAGGCAGAAAAGCTGAGCTCCCAGCCTTCTCCATCCTGCCCTGGACTGAAGGAGAGGGCCAGTGAGCAGCAGCACAGAGGTGCTGGCTTGGCACTCAGTGATGCCCTGGATGCGGAGTTGCTCCATCCCAGGGCCTCCGCCTCCCTGAGAGATGCGAGCGTGCACTGGGGGGCGGGGGGGGGGGCAAGGAAAGAGCTGCATCCCTTCCTGCAGCGAGTATATTCTGTCATTCTCTGACAGAACATCGCCCTCTCGCTCCAAGTTGGGGGGCCACTAACGGGGGAAACAAGCCGGGGGCCCCCCCCCACCCCCCCCCCCCCGCCCAATTCAGGCCCCGCCACTGGAAGGCTTCACACGGTTGACCTCCTGAGCCCGTTTCCAGCTCTGGAGCAGGGACTGCCTCTTTAAGAGAGGGGGTGGGTCTCCCTTTTTTCCTTTCCGAGGGGGGCGGCAAATTGAAGGGGGAAAAGGTCTGAGGAGAGAGCGCCTGCCCAAACGAGGATTCCTTCGGGCTTTCTGGGATCCATTCAGGAATCCCTGCTCGCTTTGTTTCTGGGGATGAATGAAAGACTAACGAATCAGCGAAACCCCGTTAGGGCGCTTCCAAAGCGGGGAGAGCGCGCGCGCGGGGTGGCTCTCGCTGGGGGCGCACGCGTGGCCAAGGGAGGGGAGGGAAGGGAAGGTTTTGGGCGTCCGCCGCCACCGCCCCCAGCACCTTCGCAAGGGAAAAGCCAGCAGCAGCTGCAGGAGGAGGGGGAGGGGGCGGGGGAGGAGGAAAAGGAGGAGTGACTTCGGGAAGGAGGCTTGCAACCTACCCAGGAAGCCGCCGCGCTCTCCGCAGCTGTGCAGCCCTCCGGTGCACGCAGCGGCCACGCCAGCCCGCGCTGGGCTCCCGGCGCCGCCGTCCCCGCGCCGCGTGTGCGCGCGCCCGCCCGCCCGCCGAGCCGCGCGATGGCCGGCTGATCGCCC
This sequence comes from Varanus komodoensis, assembly GCF_004798865.1. Lineage (NCBI taxonomy): Eukaryota > Metazoa > Chordata > Lepidosauria > Squamata > Varanidae > Varanus > Varanus komodoensis. The sequence goes on from NW_025335856.1 coordinate 5,112,531, forward strand.
CGCGCCGCGAGCTCCCGCCGCCGCGCGCCATGGCTGCTAAGGAGGACCTGTACAGCAGATGTTCTGTAG
>NW_025335856.1:5112699-5249352 GCF_004798865.1 Varanus komodoensis
GTACAGCAGAGTCACTCCCAGGAGGAACCGGCAGACCCGGGCGGGGACGGTCAAGCGCGGCTCCTCGCTGGACGTCCTGCTCTCCATGGGGTTCCCCAAAGCCAGAGCGTGAGTTCGGCCAGAAAGGCGAGGGGGGGCGCTGGGGGGCTTCGGATCTCCTGCTTCGTGCGCCGAGGGACCCCGGCCGGGCTGGGCACGGCTGAGCCACCCCTTTCCTTCCGAGATGACGGAAAGTGCCGCGCGCATTTCGGCTCCGCGTTTTCATCCGGATGGAGCCCGGTGGCGGGAGGCGGCCGCGCCTCCGCGGGGCGGGTTCGCGAGCCCCGCCGGGTCCGCGCGGGCCCGCGGCGGGGCGGAGGGCGAGGTTGCCATGGCGGGAGCGCGCGGCAGTTGCGGCGAGGGGCGCCGCCGCTTGCGCCCCGGCCACGGTGGCCGCGTCTGCCTCGCGCGCTCCATGCCCTGCCCGGGCTGCCCCCCGGGGGCCGCCGCGATCACCCGCTGCTTCCTGCCCCCGCTCCCTCCCTCCGCCGTTTGCGTCGGCCTCGCCATCCGGGGCTGCGACGCGGGAGGCGAAGGCCAGCCGTCCCCCTGCGGCTTGTGCGCCCGGAGCGCGGGCATCGCGTCTCTTCCAGCGGGGCGACGCGGGCAGGAGCTGGGCTGGCGTTGCTGGAGCAGTGCAAGGGGGGGGGGGGGGGTAAACGGAGTGGCTCCCCCCGCGTGAAGGGGGACTGGAAACGCGCAGTCCGGCGCCGCTGTCCTCGCCTTCCCTGCCGGCATCTCACGCTGGGATGTCCAACGAAAGGAGCGCTGCTGGGCGCAGGCAAGGGCATCGCCTGGCCCGGGAGGTTCGGCCGGGCCACGGTGCTGGGGTCGTGGAGGAGGGCTCGGTCGGGGGTCTTGGGTCGTGCCCTGCGCCTGGTAGCTTCGGAGCAGGGGATGTTTCCCAGACCTCGGAGCAAGGACCTGCGGTGCGACTGAGTTCAGGCTCCTGCGACTCTGGCCCTCGGCCCTGCAGCGAGGGCAGCGTTTTCTGAGTCATGTGGATTCCGAGGAGGCGCAGGCTTGCCACACTTGGCCGTAGGGGGATGCGTGCCATTTCGTAGGTGCGCCTTGTTGCACGCATGTGAATCGGGAAAGCGTTCTGGTGAAAAAAGTGGATCCCATCAGTGAATAGGCAGCATCTTCCCGGTTAGGAAGAGCCACGCTTCGTGGCTGCGGGCGGAATTCCTTTCTCATCTCACCTTGAATTGCTGGGTTGCAAGCAGGCCTTCTGCTCCTCAGTCGCTCAGCTGCATCGCTTCTCCTAGTCTCCCCTTCCATCCCCCGGGCAAGGAGATGGTATTCCTCCGCTGCCATTTTACCAGCATTCTACCCTACAGAAAACAAGTATCCATGTCTCATATCTCTGTATCCAGAAAAGTGTCACTTCCTTAATTTGTATGTGTCATACTAATAGTATAAAGAGGTAGAGGAACACAGGTTTTTTTTTAAAGTTGGCAACCCAACCAATCCCAGTTCGGATGTAGGAAACCCACGCAGACAGCTAAAAAATTATGCCACTGAAAAATTATGCCACTGCTCCAAAGTTGGAAATTCATCTGACTCTGCATAAAGCAACTGTATGTAGCACATTCTCTATCCTGGTGCCCTCCAGAAGCGTTGGACTATGATTCCCAGGATCCCTTAGTCAGCCATGTTGGAAGTTGTAGTCTAATATATCTGGAGAGCAGCTGGATGGAGTAACTCGCTCTTATACACATGTATACATCATGTACTGTTGCTAGCTACAAAGTTTTTAAACTTGTTCTTGATTTTTTGGAGTGCAAGAAAAGCTACAAAGGGATTTGTCAAACCAGCCCTGCAATTTTGGCCTGCTGGCTAAACCCGATTAGAAATTGTGTTAATATGGACAGTTGTTCCAGAGAGACTTCAATAACTGAAGAAAGAAAATAACGCCATGTGTGTCCAGTAGATCAAACAGGATAATTCAAAAACTTTTTTATTTTTTGTATTCCAGAAGCTTTCACTTTTCTTAAACAATCTCTGCATTTGGAGATCATAAGAGGCATTCCTTATTTTAGGATGAAATTAAACTGGGAAGGAATATGGGAGTCAATTAGACTGGCTTAGTTTTTCCTTCCATAAATGATTAATTGGGATTCAAGACAAACCAGCCTGATTCATTTTTTAAACATGAATTTTATGTGGGGTTGCCATATATTTAGATTGTCAGTTGCATGAATTTAGATTGAACTTGCATGAATTACATCTGACACAGAAAAAATATCTCGGCTTAATAGGCACTGTCATCAATTTCTTAGAAGACATCCATAAAAAAGGAAACAGAAAATAGACTATATTCTGTATTTCTGGAAGCTTCTCTGGTTTTACACTTATTGTCTTCTCCATCCATAGCCCTGGCTGTGTGCCCCTCTTCACAGTGTCATCCTATTAATGTCTACTAAGAAGGAAGCCCCAGTGGATGCATCGGGACTTACAGGAAGATATATGCAAAATCATAATCACAATGGCATTTGTACCATCACATTTTGAGGTTCATTTTCATTTCCCTTCTTCAGCTCCCTTATGTGATTCATTGATCTAGATAGAGATGCTCGTATCTGCTGTCGAAATGCAACACTTTGGTCTAAAAAACGGAATTACCAGCTTGGAGGAAAATGTACAATCATGTCACTGCTGAAATGCAAGGTTTTAATTGTATTTCATATGCATGTAAATGTAGCACGTTTAACTGCATAATTACCCAGTTCTAGCATGCTGAATATATTTTAATTCAGACCAACGGTGTTCCCATGTATATATTCGCACCCTTGTTCAGGGATCCTTAACTGAAGCTGAAATGGACTGGACTGCAAAGAGTGGGTTTGATCAGCATTCCTCCAGGCTCTCCTGTCCTCAGCCATCCCCCGAGTCCACCCAAGCCCACACCCACCACCCCAGTGACTCCATGCAGCCACCTCATCCTCTGCCATCCCCTTCTCCTTTTGCCTTCAATTGTTCCCAGCATCAGGGTCCTCTCCAGTGAGTTGTTCCTTCTCATTAGGCGGCCACAGTATTTGAGCTTCATCTTCCGTATCTGGTCTTCTCAAGAGCAGTCAGGGTTGATTTCCTTATAGTTGGAGTAGGCCCTCTGAAACTAATTGGACTTAGTTATGATTGACTTAAGCTTTATTGATTTCAGCGTGTCTTCCAATAGGACCTACCTGCACTTGAGTTCATCTTCACTGACTTCTGTGGGGGTAGGAAATATGGATCCCATCCATCGGAATAAGAGTTCAGATTTGGAGGATGCACCGTTTCTCTCCCGTCCCACACCCTTAACATTCAGGATGCTGCACTTCAAAGTAAGCAGCAATCCAGTGAGGTCATGCTGAGGTATGAGTTAATTAGTGTGCTGATGAGACTTCGTAAAACTAATGAGGGAAGGTATTTATAAATAGAAGCTGCTTTCTTGCTCAAAGAGATGAAGGAGATCTAGCAGGTTAGGGAATGGTTTCCACCCAGGAGTTAAGTCGATCAAGACATGTGTTTGCCTATACTGGTAAGAATGAGAGGAAAATCATGCTAACACTTGATGGGTATTGTTGTTGTGCTACATTAACGTCTGTCTGCATAAGAACACTATTCAGTGGTTTTCCAGCCAGGCATTCATACAGCTGCTGCTGTAATTTGCTTATGAAAAATGATGGGTAGGATGACGCTACAGAGAGCTTGTGAATTCCAGCTCCTTCTTTCCCTACCTCTGTCACAGTTTGCTGCAGTTTGGACCGAACCAGGAGCAGTGTATGTACACTGTGCTCCCAGGGAATCCAAAGCCTATGGAGGAGCTCCGTTCTGTGACCTGAATAATCGCGGCATGTTTCCATAACTTGCCTCTGTTCTGCCAGCCAGAGGAGGCATAACAAGGGGCACTGAAGCCCCACCCCATCTCTTGCAAATCTTGTCTTGTCCCCCTCCCCCTTTTGGCTTCTGATCCCAACAGCTGTTAGCCACACTTCTTCCCTACCATACATAAGCTGGCATGGGTACAGTGCCACCGATACAGCTCCTGTGCCATCTTAGATGGAGACAGACACACTGAAACTTGATGCAAACAGAAGCAGGGCTCTAGTCCAGAGCAGATGAGGGAAGAAGGTTCAACCTGTTCGGGATGGGCTCACAGCCCTGCCTCCAAAGACTCAGACTCACAGTTTTGCTGTGCTCCCACGCTGAGTGCTGACCTGGGTGCGGAAGCTTCAGTGGCAGGCCAGCATGCGCTTGCACAGCGGGGGCAGCTGCACCAACTCTGCCCATTCCTAGCGCCATCTCATCCAGCTCCGGGTGACTTAGTTGCAGCCCATCAGACGACCATAGTGTGTGCTACTTGGGGCTGCCTTCACAACTGCTCAGGAACTTCTGCTGGTCCAGCATGCCACAGCCAGATGGGTGACCAGGGTGTAAGAAGCCCATGACTTCCTTGCTGTAACAGCTTTACTTGGCACCGGTCTGCTTAGGGGCTGAATGTGGGTTATGATCTATTAGCCCTAGATGGCTTGGGACCAGTCTGCCTGAAAGACCACCTCCCCTATGAACCTGCCCAGTCCGTAAGAATGCCTGGGGAGGCCTTTTGGGTCTGCTTTGAGTGTTGAACTTCTTTCCGTGTGAAGACCAGAATCAGTTTTGGTAAAGGCCTCAGGGCAGACCAGGTGGAAGTGCAAAGCCAAAGACAGAAGTGACAGTCCAAAATTACCTACCTATTGGCCTTTAAGGTGCAACCCCATGCTTAATAGTTAGGGCTATGCTGGAGATTTACCTTGCAAGACCACAGTGCACGTGTGTATTTTAGTGGTGAAAGATTTTAGAGGCAGGGCTGTTAATAATACTGGGATAGGGCAAGAATTAGGATGGATGGGGGAAAGCTGTGTATTTGAGGAGGTTTCTTCTATTTTCCTCTTGGTTTGTTTTCCTTCTGGGCATTTGGCACATGTTGGCATTGCTCCGCACCTTGTTTGCCGCCATGACAACTAGAAAAGTACAGCTCTTGTGTTTATTTCTTAAAAAGCAATGTGCTTTTAGGTGCGGCAGGGAGAAGAATCTTACGGGCTGCCCAGATGCATCTCAGGCAGAAAACGTGTTCTGTGGTGTCAGTGTTAGCCTAGAGAAAAAGGACTACCGATGTCCAGCTCCAGAGCTGAGCCTTGATCATGTGTTCAAGTCAGAGGGAAATTGGCATATCAAACTATTTCAGCCCATGAGCAACTTTTCAGTAGTTGGGAACGCACGGAAGAACTTTTAAGCATATTCTGTTTTCCAGAAATCCTTTCCCCCAAAATGTGAGCACACCAAGACATTCAGCCTGTTTTCGTGATGGGCTGTCTGTCCTTAGTGCAAAAGCACAAGGCTAAATAGCCAACCGCAGGTCTTGGAACATCTTTTCTCTTTGATAAGAAAATGCAGCAAGCGTTTGGGGCTGACAGCTGGGAGAGTCCAAACATGCCTTTTGTCAGGTGCTCTCCTAGGAGACTGGAGCAATCTTGAGGGAAACAGATCCAAATACAAAGCACAGTGTTTAGCAGAAAGCCTCCAAATGGTTCTGCAAACAAGCAGCAGAGTGCAAAATTTACATTTAGGGGGAAAAAAGTCCCAGGCTCATGGGATTTAGAATGTTTCCCCTTGCTTCTTCCTTTCTTCTTTTACTCAAAGATAAGCAAGTCACGTTTGGTCTTCTAAGCAGCATCCAATAAATATTTGAGCGACTGTGCTTATTGTTTTTAAGAAGCTTAGCTTTCCTGGGCTGGCCTTTTGGTTTTGGTAATTTTGGGTAATTCCCCCTTCCCTCTCTTAATGCTTCTTTTGGAAAGAGGGGGAAATCCCAAAGATAGGCACTCCTTCTGTCTAACAGGAACAAACTTAGGTAAATTGTATCAAGCAGAAATGAAAGTGCTGACCAAGAAAACTGGGCTGCAGTCATAAACATGGACAGTTAGTGTAGCTGACTTACAAGGTTGTATACAATCGTGTATACACTTTCCTACAACTAACAGGCAAGCTTCGCTGGACACAGGTGGACTTTCTCTTAAGGAAACATACAAAGCTGCAACCTTGGAATGCCTTGGTTAAACCTCTCCTCTGCCCTGAACTCATTCAAGTGTCTGCCTCTCCAGCCGGACGTGGAAACAAAGCAGTAGTTAAGAGTTCTGGATTGGGACCTGGGAGTACCACTGGGTTACAGAGCTCTTTGAGTGATTTGGGCCAGACCCTGCCTATTAGCCCTGCCTACCTCACAGGGTCGTTGTGAGAATAAGCCAGAGGAAGAGAAGGATGTAAGCAGCCTTGGATTCCAAGCCAAAGTGGAAATGGCAGAGCATGAGGTTGGGAACTGCTGAGTCACCAACCAGGACTGGGGGACCTGGGTTCAAAGGCTCACTTGACCATGAAACTCACTGAGTGACCTTGGCCATTGTTAATTCTTGGCCTTACCTACCTCACAGGGTTGTTTTAGGATGCACTGTTCCCCCCAACCCATTAATTGACCATCTAGGAGGAAAGGCGGGTTAAATACGGTTTAATAATAAATCCCATTTAGTTAGGACTTTAACCAATACCTTTTCTTACAGTCTTGATGCCTTGTCTGCACAATGGGAACATTCCTAGTGGCCTACTTTGCAGAATTAGCATATGCAAAGTGCTCTGAGCCCTTTTATGCACTGTATAAATGCTGATAATGATCTTAATTACTGTTGCTTTGGCCCAGGAAGTAATTCCGCACTTAAATTAATGGGAGCTGCTTTTAAATAACTCCGTTTCAGATCTCACTGTAAAATGGAGTCAGGCTTCCTCTTTTTCCTGCCCACTCTTTCAGCTGGACTTGTGTGTCTGTTTCAAGAGCTACCCATTTCTTATTGCCCTGTGGACTAGCCAACCTGCTTTCTGGATTGCTGTCCAATGTTGACCTGACGGGAAAGAGTCATGTGGTCCATTCCTGCATTTGCTTCTTGCTGGCTTATTTCCCACTGGAATTTCACTGGAAATCCAATGGTATTTCAGTGGGAGGAGAGGTTGTTACCACCGGTTACTGCTCACCTTTGCACCGAGCAACACACAACTCACAGAACAATTGATCCCTCCCTCTTCCCTTTCCAACAGTATTTAGTAGCTGAATGTACTTTTCATATGATGTGAAGCTCCAGACACAGGAGCCCACAGGAAACTGGCCAATTTGCCCATCCACATTTTGTAGATTTTTGGGGATCAATTGTTCCATCCTCTGAGCACTGATGGACCCAGGTTTTTCTTTCCACCAGAATTTTATTTTATTCCAGCTAATTTTTTGGTGCTGGCTTGGAGACAGTGGGAGGGGTACGGCAGTTTTCTGCCCCAGCGTGGAGAGGACTGCACCTTTAGAAGGGACAGTGAGTGATCTTGGCTTTAGGGATCCAGCAACCCCTCTGAGGGCCCCTTCCAAAACATGTGGGGGCACTCCGACCCCCTTGAGGGTCCCCTCCACTGCACCTTGATGGTGCAGCAAGGAGAGGCAGGCATGTTCCTCCTTTCAATATGATCCATCTTTTTCCAGCAGAGGAGATCCATGCTGCAGAAAAGGGCCACGTGGCACATTGGGAGGTGTGCTTGTGCAGCCATGGTTCGCAACTGCTCGGTGGTCCAGGAGGAGGGCTTGTGGTTTGCTCCCCTCCTTTTCACACAGCACTTGGTATGCCGACATGCACAGGCTGACTTCCTGTTTGACAATCTTTTTCCGCTGACCTTCTAACGAGTGTCACATAAAATGACTGTCCAAGAAACCTGGCCAGATGTCTTTGAGCCTGAGAACATTGTCGGATTTCAAGTTGGGAGGGAGGGAAAGAGAATTCTCTGCTATTTTTTACCAGCAAAAGGAGTCCGCAAGTTATGGATGGGGTATGTGCAGAGGGAAGTTTCACTGCAAGGACGGAGAGGTGGACCTGTCTACCTATGGGCAGAACACAGCCTGCCTCCAGGGAGTAAGCTAGAGATCCACAGGCAAAGTCTGGGAAAAGGCAGTCTGCCTGGGGCAGAGACCTAGGGCTCTTTCCTCTCCTGTAAGCATCCAGCTGGGCATGCCGGAAGGCCCCCTGCTGGTGCCAGCATGCACAACTCTAAGCCTGAACTGAGATTCAGATAAGCTTTGCAAGAAATAAGGGGCGGCTAAGGTCTGCATTCAACGGACACAGGAAAAACTGCTGTGAATGACAGTGTGCGCCTCACTCCAATGGCCCTTACTGTTTGGTGAGTGTATAGAATTTCAGCCTTAATTCTGGTATCTTCAGCCTTTAGTGTAATTAGTTCAGCGAGAAACAGTTCCTTCCCAGCCACACATGTGCAGAGTCGAGGGAAAGGAATGTGGAGCAGGAGGGAAACTAAAATCACATGTCCTTTGAAGTGGTGCTAAGACCGATGCAGGGAACATGCAGAGTTTTTACGCTTCCGATGTGTCTCACACCCGGGTTGGCTTGGTCTCCTGGGTGTCCTCCTGGCCTCAGACTGCAGGGTAGAGGAGTCCATCCAAGAATATCTCGTATATTAGAGGGAGCGTCAAACCAGAACAATCCACAAATCGCAGGCTGTGTGTGAAGGGCTGCCACTTCTGCAGCCCAGGATGCTAAATCAGCTCTGGGAGAAAATGCTTGGCAAGGGATCACACCATATCTCACGAATTTTAATCCAAGGGTTAGTCAGCACTTTTCCAGTTTGGCAGCTTGGAATGGGTAAAGTGCCACTTGCTTCTCCTTTCCAGCTGTCCTGCTTATCAGCAGTGACATGGAGTAGCAGCTTCTGTCAGTTGCCAGACCTCAACAGCTGGCCAGTCCTGTTGAGCACCACAAGGAAGCCCTTCCTCGGCACAGGAGGGGCTCCCATCACATCCAAGTTTCCTAAGAAGATATGAGCTAGAAGCACCAGTCTCAACATCTGGCTGGGACCTTGCCTATGTGTTGCTGCAGCCATGCAAGAGCTCATCCTGAGAGCATTCTCAGCATACCAACTTGTGGCAACATCTCGTCGTGACATGCCGAATTTCCCCAAAGTTCCAGTCATCCAGCTCACTTCAGGGCATCTCAGCCATCAGGTTCATACCCTTCACCCTGCCCCCATCAGCACCCCATCTTTTGACTTCTGAGATGCACACTGCTTCTCATGAAGCTGTGGTGGAGGAAAGAAGTAAATGCTAAACGTTTTGTTGTATAGAATGTATTATTGTTAACTACCCAGAGAACTTTGGCTTTGGGCAGTATAGAAATGAAAAGTGAAAGACGGAAGAGGAGGAGAAGGAGGAATGAGTAGTTAGGAAGCATCTTCACAGAGCTGTAGGGGCCTGTGCAAGGATCGTGCATGTCTGCTGTCTTCCACAACGCAGAGGTACCAGTTCTTTCACTGAGACACTGCTGACTGTAGCTTCTCTGGCTGTAACTCCAGGACCCTCTCCTTCACTCATGTGGGGCTTCACCATAGACGTGACCCAGCCCTGTGTGTTATGATACTCACATTGGCCTCCCTTGCCAATCATCTTGAGGGCCAATCATCCACAAAAACATACTCAAGATCTATTCAGAGCAGACAGTTCCCATCCTGCTCAATACATGAGAAATCCTGCCCATTTTGTGAGCCATTCTCAGGAACAAAATGAAATACTTCCTTGCTTGTGTTGAGGGCCGTGTGCCTCACTCATTTTCCAACCTTGCAGATTCAAGATGCTCTGCAAAAGAGGACCTTGGTAGCCATAAGTCCACCTTTCCAGAGGAGGTTGTCAGAGGACAATTCTTTATTTGTGGGTGACTTTTATCTGAAGGGCTGTCTAGTTCATGTATGATTTGAAGATAAGTAAGCCCTACAAATTAGCCCACTGGGAACCCTGAGGTTGCCCATCCACAGTTAGCATCTGGACAGCTGTACCACTCACCACTTCCCCACTATGGGGAGATGCATTGTATTTTTATGTAAAGGACATTTTTAAATTTCCATTTATACATATACTAATATAATTATATAGCCATAATAAGCACGTGCCAATTTTATAAAAATCCTAGTCCTCCTTTGTTCTTTCCTGATCAGGGAGAACATACTAACTGAGCATTGCTTCTACCATAAATCTAGCAGCTAATTAGAACTGGATGCAGGATACAAAGCAAAGCAGTCCTTAGTGGTGCAAAAACAGAAATGGAATAAAAACATCCTGATTCTACAAAGACCCAAATTTAGCCTCTTATACTATGGATGCGAGTTTGCGAATGGAAATACAATGATCCCTCGACTGTTCTGTCACTACACATCTGGAAAAGCAAGTTTTTGCTGAAGGACCTTTTGTTGAGGTCCGTTGCTGCCAACTCTTGGGATTTTTTAAATTGTTAATGAAGCATTCATCTTTCATGATTATTACAAGCAAGTCATTGAAAGGATGCTTCTCTTTCAGAACAACATGTTATGAAATGCACAGATTTTCTAAACAATTCAAGTAAGGGGGAATCAGCCACTGCCTTTTTTTGTCCCAGTAGGCCTGGGTACAGCTTGAAATCTGTTCATGCTTTCTGGCTCTGGGGTCTCTGAAGTGGTGCCTATGGATGGCAGACTTGGTTCGCAACAGGCTCCTTGCCCCTCTTGGTTTTTATTTTATTTCTAAAGGCTGCTGCTGCTACCTTCCTTTAACCTCACCAGCTGACCTTCTGAGAGATGGATGTTTTGTGATTCCCCCATGCCCCTCACAGTAGCCATTTTGTGAAAGCAACCGTGACAGCCTTTCAAAATTCCACATGGGTTACTGACCCCAAAAGCTCAAGGACTTGTGGTCTAACTAGTCTAATTTAAACAGAATAGCCTCCGCATGCCATTTTAACACTGGTGGATCCCTGCCACTTTACCCGGAAGATGAGTTCTAGAGAATTCAGGAGCTCAGCAGGGTTATCTTAAGTGGTCCTTATGAAAAACTTGCCCTACCATGCCGGTTTTTTTATTTTTATTATTGTTTTATTTTTAGTTTTGACTAATGGCCAATGCCATTTTGTTTGTAGTAAAGCCACTGATGATCTGAACTCAGTTTAGCTATTTGACAATATGGCTTCCGGCTCATAGAATTTATACATAACCATCACTTTACTGTTTGAGTGAATGAAAGAAGTGGGAAAACTTTAAATTCCGATAAGAAAAAGCCACCCATGGTAGCTTTTGTTCTTGCTGCTTCACACCAGGACCAGCTATGCCCAAGCATAACTTTTCCAGGCCTGCTAACAAACTTGTGACATGCCTCCTCTCCCAAGCTTAGGAGACTAAACCGCATTCTGGCTCAATCTCTCTGGCGTGTGCCATGATGGACCTGGCTGCAAGAATTTCTGGAGGCCCCTGCGAAGTTCGTGATGCACAAAGCTAAACTGAAATCAGTGCAGGCTTGTTTATGACTTGAAATCTCCTTATTGCAGCTAACATAATTGAGACGTATTGATCTGGAGGAAAGAAAGGGAATGCTTTTGCAGATGCAGCTCTGCTTGGGAAGTCTGGGGAAGTGATGGATGTGCATATTGGTATTACTTCAGCCGCCGTCTCCCTTAAAAGGAGAAAACGGACATTCAGTGCAGTGCCTGGAAGTCACTGTTTTTTTTTTAAATTCTTACTATTTCAGAATGCACCGGGCATATGTGTGATGCGGTTCATGTGGCTAGAATGTAGTTATGACTCTCTCAATGGTACAGCTTGCTTGCTTTATGCAAATTGGTGTAACGAATCCCTGACAGATGCCCCCCTCCCTTCTAAAGAGAGGCCTTTACATGAGGGGCTGGTGTTGGGTGAGGAAGCAGTAGGTGAGTGAGTCACTCTTTCTGTGTTCACATTGTTTCGATTCGATTGTCCCTCTTGCAGTCTCCTTACCCTCTGCACCCAAGGGAAGGTGGTACGGGGCGACGAGCTGGATCACGCCAAAAGTCAATTGAGCAGTAGTAATAGGCCAGAGTAAGTCCTACTCTAAACCCATGTCTGGGGATTGCTGCCTTTTCCTTTCCTGTTTTATTGACCTAGCTCCTGAGTCTGCAACAGAAGCCTGCTTGTAGAAATTATGGACCACCTTACTGAATCAGAACAACTGCCCATCTTATGTAGCTCCCATGGCAGCCTTCCTGATCTCTCCAGAAGCTCACAAACAAAGCATGGTACAAGACAACCTTCCCACCTTGGTGCCCCCCAGAGGTTTTGCAGTTCAGTTCCCATCAGCCCTTGTCAGCATGGCCTGTGGACAAGATTACAGAGCAAGGTGGCTGCCCGGTTAGCCTCCTCTTGGAGGAAGGCTTCTAACCATGGGACAGCCATCTGACTAGCCATGGCCAACGTAGACTCTGTGAACTTAGGAAATTCCACCGTTCCATTTGGATCACTGGTTTAGCCCTAGCGTAAGTGCTCCAAGACCCAAGTGTCATTTTCTTGGTGGAAAGACAGGGCTCTTACTGACTGGGGGCACAATCCTATGCATGTTTAGATCAGGGGGAAAGCTGGGAGTCGGAGGGCTTTCTCTGCCTAAGGATACATAGTGTTGGGTCTTAAGCAGATGGAGAAGTGACCTCTAGAGCAGAGTCAACAGCGTATGTGGAGTAGCAGTGTTAGATACTATCTCTTGCTTGCTTCCTTCTTTAAAACCTACATATGTACAGTGGTGAAGTCATCTTAGAAGTCATGCTCTGGAAAGGCGCAGCTCCTTTTCCCAGTTGCATGACCTCGCCTGGGATTTGACCTTGGACCTGACGCAAGAATCATACCTGAGCCCAACTCATCATTTGACATTACACAAGCAAAGTCTTTCCAGCACAGAGCTAGTAATGAGAGAAGTGATGCTGACTTTATTTCCATAGGTCTATCACTATTTAGCACACAGAGCCAGTAAAAATTGTGTTAAAATGAGGCCAGGGCAATTGGAAACAAGCTGCCCACTCAGGAATCTGAATGTGTGGGCAAGAGAGAGATCCAAGGTACAACTGGCATGGGTTTTCAGAAATTGGGGTCAGCCATTGCTCTTTTGTCCCAGAATGCCAGATATAATCTGACACCTTCAACATTCACCAGTGACTAAGTCATCCATTTTGAAACTGAGATTTCATGGCCAACCACAGCCATAAAACCTACTTTTTTACGGTTTCTGTTTCTCCCCCCTTCTGCCTCCTTCCCCTGCCTTTTATGCTACCTACCCTAATGGGGGAGTTATAGAGAACTTGAGAGCTCGTATAGTCTTTTAATGGAGGTATTTCCCGACTACAAACTTTTGGATTCACTTCCTCTGGATTGGGGATGTCTTCAAAAGTAGCCAAACACCACAGTCACCCAATGAAAGCATTGTGATCCAAAATTGGCGATGTCCCAAGCATGACTGGTTTTGATCTATGAGGTATCCTTGGTGGAAACACATGCCATGGGTGTGTGGCCACTGGACAGAATCTAGATTTCTATGGAATATTTTGGAGTGCCAGTTCCAACCTCAGAAATTTGCTCCAAGGTTGGAGCCTGGACTTGGAGCCTCCTCCTACTGCCCTGGCAGATGGCACAGGAAGGATCACATCAGTTGTGGCTCTGAGGTTGCAGAACTGACCTCCGAAATGGACTTTTGGGAATGGGGAGGAAGGCAGAGACTGGCTTTACCGGCACATGAAATATCCTGGCAACACTTTGCATTGCTACCAACTTGCTCCAAGGCCAAACAATTGGATGGCTCAAATCAGCAGTCTAAAAGTCATGGAAGCAACATGGGGCAACCTTTGCCTCCGTCTTCTTCTGGCCATGCTTAGGTTGCCCGTAATGCTCCAGATCTGAAGGGCAGCAGGTCATCTCATTGGACTGCACCCTTGAAGACACAAAAACCTCCAGTGCAGGAAAGATACTCAAACACATGAAGCTGACTTCGTACTCGTGTCAGCCCAATGGCTTATCCAACAGGGTGGCCATTTACCTGTCTCTAACAAAGTGGAAATGCATCACCAAAAGTGGAGGCAGGATCAAATTTCCTGAAATTTGTAAGCAATCTTTCATGTCTATGATATCCAATCTAGAATTAATTAGTAAGATCTAAATAGAAATACAGTACATCTCACAAGAGTGCTCAATCTGCTGTCCAGGTGCTTAGCATGGTGGGCAATGTGAGAGCCAGTGTGGTGTGGTGGTTAAGCGCATGGGGCTGGGACTCAGGAGACCCGGGTTCCCCGCTCGGCCATGGAGCCCACTGGGTGACTTAGGGCCAGTCACAGACTCTCGGCCCAACCGACCTCACAGGGTTGTTGCTGCGGGGATAAGATGGAGGAGGAGAATGATGTAAGCTGCCTTGAGCCCTTTGAGGAAAAAAGGCAGGATATAAATCAAAAATAATAATTTTTTTTTTAAAAAAACCCATCTGTCAGACATGGACCAGAGTAAGCGGGGCACATGGTGATCTTGCTATCCAAGCTGTTGATAGGAACTCTTGGTAGCAGAGCTTTCAGGCAGGAGTCTTTCCTAACTTGAGTTGGTCTTGGCTGGAATTGGTAAAGATTTAGCCAGGGACCCCCTGGGCACAAAGCCAAGATGTAACAGTGGAGAAAATGTTCCACTGCAGCCATGGCAGAGGAGTGGTGGGTAGCATGGAGATTTCTTCTGCAACCAAAATTGCTCCAGACTGAAATGAAACATTTCTTCTAGTGCCCTGGAAGAGCTAAATGGAACCTTATCCAAGACTACTTTGGATACTTGCCATTTCTGGAAGGTACTTTAGGTGTTGTTGAATCGCAGGTGGGCATTTCTCAGGGTATTTTTAGTAGAAAGATGACCATAACTGACCATCTCAGACATTGTCTGCTGGCTGGTGTCCAGACACAGACCTGGAGTGGCTTGCCTGGGGGATTAGCAGGCAAGTATACATTCCATGAACCTTCCTTCCCCTGAGCAAGCTTTGCCAAAACAGGGAGCACAAAGGAAAAGGAAAAGCCCCTTAGGGACAATCCAATGCATGTTTAGATAAGAAAAAGGCTGCACTGCCCCAGTTTCTCCAGTGCTCGGAACAACAGGACTTCTTTCTATCTAAACATGTACCAGATTGCCACCCTTTCAGATTTGATTTTATGTCCTTTCCAGCAAAAAGCAAAATGTCCTTCCTTTCCAGCAAAAAGCAAACCTCAAAGCATCTAACAATAAAATTAAGAGCAAAATGCAAGCCTTAATTAAAACATAATCTAAAAACAAGTTGATGAAAAACACAAGAATAAGAGAAAGGAACGACACCACCCCATGAAAACCCCTTTAACAACAGAGTAGATTCGATGCCAGAGGCTTTGGCTGAATAATTTGCCTACCAGCAGGAATGCAGTTTAACTGCTGTTGGACAATCTGTGCCCCATGACAAGGACTGACCACCTTTAACAGCTTCTAGGCCATGCTTGCTTGTTTTCATCCCAGAAATGAAGTTTTGTGCGTAGTTTGTTGTATATGGTTGCTTTGTTTTTTGTTTTTTTTGGGGGGGGGTTGTTTGTTTTGTTTTTTGTAAGCCATCCAGAGACTTTTAGTGTTGGGATGCCATATAAAAACCTTCAATAAATAAATAAGCAACACTTTTCTTTGCACACCTCTTTTCTTGCTTCCTCAATCAGTCTTGAGGCAGAAGGACCTAGAGCATGGATGCTGAGCCTCCTGTAGCCCAGGATGATGCAAACGTTCTCTTAGATTGTTTAGCTATGACTTAGGGATTAGTACAAGGTCAGCCTAAATGCATGTTCTGAATGGATTGGGATGGTTAAAAGATTTTTTGGTGTTACACCACTGGAAGGAGAAACACCACTTCCTGTAAGATTGTGGAGTGAGGACCTAGCAACACTTTCAACTTTTGAATGGATGGCATTTATATGGATGTCCTTATCCAAGAACAGATAAGTACATGGATATTTGAGATGCCTCTTTGAAAGCTTATCAATTACCATGCTTTCACAGACACACACGGGCATACATTTTATATGCATCCTTGGTCTGATATTTATTCAAACGAACCCAAGAAATTTGAATTTCTTTTTATGGCTTTGTTGAAATGCACGGTCACAAGGGAGTTCAGAGGACACGAAAGCTGGACTTGCCAGGAGCAAAGTCTTCGGGGTGGAGGCAGGGTGCAGGCTGTGCAAAAGCTGGGAGACTGCCAAGCTATTCAGAGAAAGAGGATATGGGGAAGGGACTTGGCCGTTTGGGGAACCCAGGAGAGCCTGATCCAAGCGGGGAGACAAGATGTGCCCCTTCCCTATTTCGTCAATACAAGCGCAAGTTCCCACAGCTGGAAGTGCTGCCTGGACTGCCCTGCTGCAGTTGTGCGCATGACTTCAAGGAGCTCTCAGAGCACAAGTCACTTAGTGGAATCCACAACTGATGTGCTTGTTCCACAGGTGGGACTGGTTCTTTTGGCTTTCAGCCCCATGGCATAGTGCTTGTGGAGATGAAGACTGCCTGGCCAGATCAGACCAAAATGTTGCCCGGTCCAGCCTTCCCCAACTGTCCCTGTGTGTCCAATTATACTTCCTTGGGGGCTCAGTGAGATGAAGTCTGGCACATCTGGAGCTGGGGGGTTCTGGGAGTAGTATGACGCTGGCTAGAGGGTTATGGGGGTTGCAGTCCAACACATCTGGCTTGGAGAATACGAGAGATGGTATTCAACACATCTGAAGTTGGAGATAATGGTTGGTGTTGCAGGTTTATTTTTGGGAATTTATTGTTGGGGTTCATTATATGCTGGCTGGAGGCTAATGGAAGTTGTAGTCCAACACAACTCAAAAGCACCAGGTTGTGGGAAGCTGATCGAATTTGGAGTTCTCTTTGGGAAAGCTGTTTTTGGGAAAACCACAAAGTACATGCCATGGAAGCACAGAAGGCCTCCCTTTGGCTCTTTGGAGGCACAGTGCTCTTGAATATGAAGGCTTTGTCTCACCCCTGCGTTGCCATGACAACACCAGCCCTACCTGGCTGTCCCCTTGCTCTTTTGGGTAAAGTTCTCCTTAAAGAGAGTGGCCTATTTGTGGTGAAATTTGGGGATGGAAAGATGAGTCCTCATACCAATGTAAAATCCTTTCAATCAAAACACCATTAAAGGGGGATGGACAAGACCCACAGGCCTTGCATGTTTTAGGCAAGCTGCAAGCTTCTTAATCAGCAGTTAATCAGTGGCACGAATGAGACAGGCAGCAAATGTGCTTCTCAGGAGTGGTTTTGGCCTCATGCATGTCTGTAGCATGGAAGGCAAAGGAAAGCATTTCCCTTCCCCCCCCCCCCAACACTTTATTTAATTTTTTAAAATTAAGTTTCATATGCTTCCTTCAGAAACTCATAAGGACACCTCTGTTGAGGTTTCAGTAATACACACCTGTAAATACAGTTGACCCCTTAAAAAGTAAATGATTTTACTTTTTTTATAATGGATTGGTATAGGTATAAAGGCTTTGTCAAAATGCAGTCATTGTTTGGTTGCGCAAAGCAAGGGAAAACCAGCCACTGGATAAGGGAGGAAGCACGCGTGCTCTCTTGTCCCCTGCTCATTTGCAAGGTTTAATTACAGCAATAAGTATTTGGAATGCATTTGGTGGATTCTTGTATGACAGGAAATGTATACAACCTTATCTTCCAGGCAGAGGGGGTTACCTTAATATCTGCAGCCTCTTGTTAATTAGAGCTCTGAGAGGCTTTTTTCTTTCTGTTCCTTCCTCCACACCTGCTACTCCTGCTGATCATCGCCCAGTTTCTGATCAGTCGGATTGATACAGTTCCCATGCAAATGATTCAGAAGCTGCATTGATATCCTGGCTGACATGCCACACTTTATGCATAATCCTGGGCAGGCCAAGGGCTGTGCAAGCGGTGTAGGTGGGAGGCAGCATGAATGAACGAACGAACGAACAAGTGAATGAATCAAAACGTTAATGTGTTGCTGCAAAGGCACAGTTGATTCATAGAAAGGAAATGATTTGGGGAGGGGGAGGGGTAGACGCAAGGATCACTCTTGAATCGGGTTTGCACAGCCTGTTTGCACGTCCACAGGTGCTCATGCCCCTTCCACACACAAACATGCTCCTTCCCCACCTGTGATCCATGCGAAGCAGCTGGAGGAGGGGGCATTTTCCCTTCAAGTGCTGAAAGGTTCCCCTTCTCAGCACTGAACATATAAATACAGGGATTTGCCTCCAGTCCGCTGTGGTTCCTAGGCAAGTTCTTCCATTCCTCTGCTCAGTGCTGTGAAAGGAAGCCTCTCTTGTCACAGGGGAGGGAAAAGGGGCTTATGTCCAGTTCGCGGCCATCAGAGATTCTTCCCCTTGATACTGGGGCAGAGATGGGGCTCGTGGACCAGATGGAGAGCTCCCATGGCTCCTAGACAGCCTTTGGGTGCAACTTCCCCACGCCTGTTTTAGATGTTTTAAACTAGAATCCGACTGTGTTTGTGTTTCACCATAAATATTCCTAGATTGTCTCACTAGCTCCAGCATTCTCTCTTCTCATGCTTTGTAGAAGCAACCATGCCAGCCGACTGGACAACCCACATCTCAAATTCCAATGACAGAGCAATGCTTCTGAGAAGCCCAGAAGGCGGTCTTGATGGCAACAGCCCCCTCCCAGTGTTGCTTTGCCTGAAATCAGGCTTCATGTAGCCACCCCCTAATTCTTTTTTAAAGCTATTTGAGCTCGTGTCCATCACTGCATCTTGTGGCAGTGAGTTCCAGGGTTTAACAGTGCACCAGGTCCGGTGCTTTCACCCTTGTATTAGGAGAGTGGGGCAGGGGAATGCTTCTCTTGCCCTCTCACTGCACGGTACCCAACACACCATTCCTTTCACCATAGAGATGAATTGATTTATTGTGGCAGTACATCCGTGCATTGTGACCGAGGGAACAACAACAAGCGGGGGGGGGGAGTGGCTTAGACTCCCTTGATAATAAACAGCAGCCGTTGTCTGTCACTGGGGGTTATTTTGTGTCATTGGTAATTGTCAGCCTGAAGGAAAGGAGACTATAATTAGCCCTTCTGTTCACCGTCCTTATCAATGAGCGGCCAATGGTCTTTAAAAACAGCATGGCTGTGGCTCTGAATGCAGCGGTGTGCTCTTTTGCAGGCAAGCTGCCTGGCCTTCCATGTGGGTTCTGCTTGCAGGAACTGGGAGACAGAGAGCTCTTCTGTGGACCATCGTCTCGCTGTGTTGCACGGCAAAGTGCCTTGTGGCCGGTGACTAGAATTAGAGCACTTCCTTCTCAAGCACATCGGCGATGTCCAGAAGCCTTGACGCTCGGAGGTTTCCGAGCTTCCTGTGCAGAGCGGGAGAGCGGCAGAGGCGCTCTCTGTCTGCTTTCAGCCACCAACTGCAATGTGTAGGCAGGCAAGGGAAAGAGGCCAGAGGGCTACCGAAATGGCTCATATTCCTTTGTCCCTGCTGCAGCCCAGATAGCATGCATGCATGTACGCACATGTACACATGCCATGCACATGCATGCACAGACGCACACACACAAGTGCTATTTGCAATGACAGAAAAGCTCTTGCAAGTTCTTACCTTCTACAGAGCAAAAGTACTTTAACTTTTTGTTCCTCAATCAGCCTAGAGAGACTTTGGCAAAGCTGTCCCACCTCACTGCCTCACTTCCACTTGCTACCTGACCCATTAAAAATAAGACAAGAAGAAGTGGAACTGAATGGATGCTCTTCTCTGGGCAAGCCCAGTGTCCTCACTCTGAACTGTGGTCCTCTTTGCAACTCTTGGAGGCCCAGCAGAAAGCCTCTGAGGACAGACTGCACTCCCGGGGGGCCCTCATCAGTCACCCCGGCATGTCTTGGAATGCATCAGTTTGGAGTGGCTGGATGAGGGAAGTCCCCCAAGGTTGCTATGATCGCCTTGAGCACTAAAGGCAATTAAAAAGCATTGACCAGCTGCCCCAAGCGTTGGAACGCTTCACCCCATCCAGTGCTTAGTTGCTCTGTACCTGCCACTCAGCCACACGATGGCAAGTTATTTCCAGCTGTGTGTGGGAGGTGAACGGGAGCAATTCTGAGTGCAAACACTGAATTCATTCATCCATATTCTACACATGAATCGTGAAACTCTTACACTGATACAGGCAGGTGAATCACTGATGACTTCTTCCTTTACACCACTGACACTTCCATGCTGGAACACTCATCTTGGAATTCTTAGTGTTGCACCAGGGCCTTTTCCCATTTCTAAAAAGAGGGGATGGAGGTCTCTGGGAAAGGCTGGTTTTCTTTTCACGCTTTGCTCCTGCTTGTATTTGCTGCTTTCTAATACTGATGTGGTCACTCACTTATGCAGCGGTGTTCAGCTTTCCTGTGTACCTCCCAAACAATTTGTGTGCCTTCCTATCTTTGATGAGGCCACTCTGCTTGTGGATGAAAATGAGGACAGGAACTGTAAGGGTAATTGCCATTTCTTCCACCAACCATTTTTTCTGCCATTGATGGAACTTCCAGTGGCATGTGTTAGTTCCTAGTTAGTTACCCAATAGATTCAGAACAGCAATTCCCGACCTGATGCCCCCATGATGTTTTGAGTTACAATTCCAGCAACCCTAACCAGAGGCGAGGCTGGTGGGGACTGATAGGCACTCAAATCCAAAGCATCTCGAAGGTCTCAGGTTGAGGAGGACTGAGGCAGACACTGACCTCCCAGCTGTAGGCTGTGAGGATGTGGATTTGTACCTGGATCTCCCTGTTGGTGGTCCAGCATTCTAACTGCTACATCACATTGGCTCCCCCTTGCCTGCGTTATGTGAACATTCCTAATACTCCCTTCAGTTTTGGAAGCCTTACCTAGTGAGCAAGGATGGCCTACAGGACAGCATTATTGGCAGTCTGATTGAAAAACCCTAATAAACCTTTCAAGAGCCCGAGGATTCCAGGGAATAGTGCTTAAAATCCACTGGTTCAGCAAAAGGATTAAGGGCTACAGCTTCCCAAGACCCTTTCCATAAAGGGTTCTGCATGTGTCGCATGTCAATTTGTTATATGCATTATGAAGACCAGACTAATGTTTATCAGGAGCTGGAGGGACAAGTCTACAGACAAAGGATTCAATCAGCAAGAAGCCACCAGGGCAAATATACCCTGCTTCCCCCATACCTTTTATCTTACACTTCAAAGGCAGAAGCAATCTGTCAGGGACAGAGACCTAACTCAGTCATCTATCCTCAGGTGATGATCCAAAGTGGGCCCTGTCTGGGTAAACTCAGAGAAAGTAATAATGAATCCCAATCTTAAGGGGTCTGCAGATCAAGAGTTACACTCCCACCAGCCCGTTTTTCTTAGAAGGATCTAAGGTGGGTTAGGCTGACCTTAAGACACACTGAGCTTGAGGATTCCTCCTTCGTAACATTAGGTGGGGTGTTCCCACTCTTCAGGAAGGCCATAATACCACGAGCAACTAGCTCTATGAGTGCACAAGGTTGCAGGGATGAGCCTGCAATCCTTACATTAATCCAGGATTAATTTGTCAGAAGCTATTTACTAGGAAACCAGAGAGGCCATACGAAAAATCATATTGGCATTATATAAATATCAGTTTAGCAGTGCTCAGAACTAGTAGTTCCATGAAGCAGCAACTACATGTAAACTTCTAAATCCACCAGAATATTCCTCCATTCTTCCATGCGACCCCTTAGCATAGCTTGTGTTTGGAGACCATGTGGAACATAACAGACACAACGACATCCGAAACATCTGCCTCCAGAACATCCTGCCTTAGCAAGAGATCAATAATAATGGAAAGCAACGGACAGTGTCATCTTACAGCCACAAAACATCTGGCCGATCGCTTTTATAGTTCCTGTATAGCATTTGGCACAGCAAACCTGTTCTGCTGCAAAGGCAGCCCAATGTTCAACTAGCAAGCCCTCCCCAGGCACGGAGACTTTCTGTGCACAGATACAATGAAGTATGCAAATGAAGCTGCTAATATGCAGCAGCTCTGCTGGGGATTGTCCCCATCGATGCACACACGAGCAGGGGAATTCTCAGTCAGAAGCAAACATAGTAAAGTGTGGAAACTCTCCTATCACTAAGTTCTTCTGAAGTAATGGAAACTCTGCACACTGAAGAACAGGGGTAAGCTTAGCCAGTCTGCCTAGGGCAGATGGAGGAACAAACGTTTTACAACCATGGGCAATCTTCTAGGCTGATGTAGTGAATCAAGGCTTGAGCCTGTGTCACAGGAAGGGTTGCTCAAGCTTCTGGGGTGGGGCGAACCCTGAAAAATATGGGTGTGAGGGACGCACAGAGTAGTGCTGCTGGGGAGATTGTGGCATCACCGCGCTGAAGAGGACCCTGTAGGCCAGGAGTAGGAGGAAGACCGTTCGCTAGATACATGAGAACTGGGTTCCCAGAAGGGCCTATCGGCATGGCCATGGGAGATGCCGTTCAGAAAATCTGCGGATCTGCTTCCAGCCCACACATCTCGTGGACCACCTGGTGCCACTCCCAGCGCAGTGCATGCAATCGCCAGTGGACGATCCCTGAGAGTAGGCTGCCCAGCTGCTGCTTAATGGCCACCAGTGTGGGAGAGCCCAGTGACTCTCCCTCGGTAAGTGGTCCCATTGTCAAACTGCTCTTAGCGTTAAGAAGTTTCTCCTAACTTTCAACAGTAATCTGTTGTGTTATGCTGTGAACCAGGAATAGGCAAATTGGTGGACTCCAAATGTCTGAACTACAAATCCCATCAGCAGCAGTCCATATAGTCAACAGTAAAGGATCATGGAAGTTGTCTGAAATATCTGCAGAGAACAGAGTTGCTTATGCCTTATTTAAACCCTCTAGATTTAGTCCTTCCCTATCTTGGGCAACAGGAAAACAAGCCTTTGCTTTTGTTTATGTGTGTAGAGAGTGCTATCCTGTCTCCCAGGCTAAACCTTCGACCTTTTTTCAGAGGACTTGTTTTCCAACTCTGTTTCCCTCCTTTGAACCTATTCGGATTTGGCCACTCCTTCTGAAAGAATAGCACACGGCACTGCTATTCTTTCTTTCTAAGAGGTTAGCATCTGCCCCTGTTCTGTGTCTGTTTAGAGCTTTGGTAAAGATTCCTTCAGTCCCTTCACCACTGAGAGCACAAGGTCAGGAATGTACTTTATGCACCCAACTCAAATTCTACCTTTTATTTGAAGGGGAGCCAATCACTTCAGAACATGTCTTAAATCTAGACAGCATTTAACTTTTTTTACCAACCACAAGTTCAGTGAGGGACATAATGCTTTGGTAAAAGCAAAGGATTGGCTCCAAGTTTAATTATACTTACTGTAACCCAATACCATGGTTTTCAGTGGGTCTACTCTCAGTAGAACTAAACCTAACAACCTTAGTAGAACCTTAGTAGAACGAAGGAGCCCGATAGAAATTACATCTGCGGCATTCCCACAATCTACTAAGCTGGTAAGATTATTTAAAAAGAGACAGACAGACAGACTATCCAGTACCCAAGTCAAACTGAATAGTCTGCAGTTTTCCAGATCCCCCTCTTCCCCTTTTTTGAAGGTTGAAATGTCATTTGTTGGTCATCAGTCGTGTGTCATCTCCCTCATTCTTCAAGAGAAATTAAAGGGAGATATGATGTGGTCTTCAGTATGTGAAGGGCAGTCACAAAGATGGACCATAGCTGTCTTAGTTTCGACTGAAAGCAGAACTAGGAAAGCAAATTCTGGTTAGAAATGTTAGAAATTTGTAAGGTTTTTGTTTTCACAGTGACTGTCTTGGGAGGTTGGGGAGCTATTTTAAGCAGAGGTTGGATAGCAGTCTGTAAGGAATGCTATAGTTACATATGCAAGAACTTGGAATAGATTATCTTCAAGATTGTTTCCAGCTTTATGATTTTCAGTCAAAGCTAGCTGATCCCCCTGTTCCTTTACCATTTTTTTTGGAAAAAAGAGTTGTCTGCAAGGCATGTCCTGAATTTCTTGGAAATACTATGCTCAGCAGAGTGTCTCTCCCAGCAGAAGTCAATGTTGAAGTCTACTATTAATTACTATTAATTCTTGTTTCCTTGACACAATTATAAGTTAGATTCAGGAAGTCAGCTTCCATGACTTCTCCATGATGCAGTAATCTGTCCCATACCCAACCACAATGTTGTTTTTTCTTGATTTCTCCATTTATTTTTACTCATACCCCCTCAACAGGTCTATCATGTATTTGGTGATGGTATACAGAGAAGGGGATATGAATCTTTTTTCCCTCTCTAGCGCTGTTTTCCTTATTAAGGTCACCTGCCCACTTATAAAGCTCTTCACCCCACTGTGGGAGAAAGCATTCAGCTAGAATACAGGAATAATGTTTCCATATATTTGTCATGAGGGTATGTTGAGAAAGCTTTAAGAAGGTGACTACAAGTGTCAGGAATGGATATGAATTAACCTTTAGAAATGAGTAATTCAACACAGTTCAGGTTAATAGCAAAATGGCTCTTGTTTAGCTATGCAGAGAGAAGAATTTAGGGCTTTTTCAGAGTAGGAAAATAACCTCTGTATAACACAAAAACCTAAAGTTGCATTGCAGAAATATCTTTAGTCTTCTCTGACTAGGGACTTATTGTTTATCATCGGGCTGGGATACTTACTAGAATTTCATAGGCAGAAGACTGAGTGAACAAGAGTACCAAGAGATAAATGGGGTAAAGTCATACCATTTGAAAGGACTCCCAACCACAATCACACATTGAGGAAGAAAGGCAGGCAGAGTTCAAGAATACCACTAGCCAGACGAAGCCACCGTGTTGGCAGCTGCAGAGTCTTACACTTGGTAAGCTGCCAGGGCTGGCCCCACCTTACGTAAGTGAGCCAGCGGAATCAGGTAGCGGATGCTGGGAGAAGGCACCAGGCAAACTGCCTCGCCGCCTTCAGGTCTGGTGAAGGACGATGTCCCGTTATCCGTGTGGAAGAGCCACTGCGGTGTCAAGGATAAGAGCACTGGACTGGGGTGCCGGAGATCCAGGCTTGAGTCCCCGCTTGACCATGAGACTCGCGGTGGGACTCTGGGCCAGTCACTCACTCTCAGCTTCACCTACATCACAGAGCGGTTGGGAGGATGAAATGGGCAGGAGGAGAAACTTGTCGCCTACTTGGGTTCCTTGCAAGGGGAGCAAAGGGGGGTACAATGTGATGGCGATGAGAACAGCAACAACAACTGCCAATCCAGTGCTCACCATCCGAGAGGGAGGAACATCCTGGGCTGGGTGTGCAAACTGCAGCAACTGGCTGCAGCACCCTGCCAAATGCGAGGGGCTTTACTTTGCACCATGCCATGTGCACACTTACAGTAAAGGAGAGTTCTTCGTCCAGCCAGAGATATTCGGCCTATGGGGACCGGGATGCGTAGGCCATTAATGAGAGGCTCAAGTCATCACCATCAAAGAATGGCACTACAAAGAGTTCCAATAAGCCGGAGTACATTCTAGGCTGTTGAGTATACCAACAATGCAGCTATTGTGCTCCAAAAGCAGAACTTGGCCGATAAGCAAAGCCTAAAAGGGAATAATGTTTTGTTTATTACGGAAGTGATGAAATTTTGAAGAAGCTTATTGTTTTCCTGGCTTATTTTTTCCCCAGAGGAGAGTTTTTCCATTGTTGAGTGTGGTTTACAGGCTCAGATCAGCGGAAGCGAGTTGTTTGTTTAGTGGCACAAATCTGATCCATCAAGGGTGTTTGGAGCATGGAAAGCTGCTTTATACTGAGTCGCAGCTGGGTCAGAATTGGCAAGAGCGAGGGCTCTTTCCTTCACACATTATGAACCACAGACCTTGCTTGCAAAACATTCCTTATTGACCAAAGCATTTTTCAGAAGCACAAATGCTCAGAATGAATCTCTGAGCATGCACAGAATAGTTCAGTGAACACAAACTAGTATTTATCTCCAGGAACTCTCCTTACGAGTCAGTTTGGGCCTCATCCTTTTGGGAGAGGCTTTTTGGAAATGCGGATGCTTCCTCTCTGAAAACCATTGGTCTTGCTGGGCTGCCCTCTTCTGTTGACATTGCATGATGGGGTTGGAGGCCATACTCACTCTGTCTGTCTCTGAGAAACTGCCCTGTTCCAAGCCGCTTCCCAATATCTTAGTCATGGTGATGACAGCAGCAGCTATGGCCACATCTGGCCATCATCCGGCCGGTGGAGGACCTGGGGCAGAGGAATTTGGCCAGCCACCCTACCACTGTTTTGCATGCCTGGTCTATATCCTGGATGAAATAGCTATATTTATAGGATTCTCAGGAGTCTCCCATTGAGCCCTGCATCAGATGCAACCTTGCTTAGATTGCTTAAGCCTGGCATGTCATCTACCTCCAAATCTCTGCTGTTTTCAGATCCCAGGCTTGCAAATTCACTGCAGTGTGTCCCTCTTCTTCTCTGCTTCTGTTCTGAATGGTCCTGCCAAATTTGGAAAATCTCTTACATTTTCAACATACTCTCTGAACCTGCTGGTGGTCCCATTTTTAAACTTTATCCTCACCAGCAAGCAATGCAAGTCTGAAATTCTGCTGGCACTGCACCCAGTGAGTGGACACACATGCACACACTTGCCAGGCTAAAAGTGCCAGTAAATATTGTTGGTGGTAATTAGTTGGGTTAGCATCACAAGTGCTTACCCTCTACCACCTTTGTGCTCCAAATGGATTTATTGCATCTGATTGTTGGCAGAATGTTTGGAATGGTTATAAATCTTGTTAAGGAGACAGCGCTGAGCAGGGCTCTTACTTTCTCCTCCTCCTATGTTGTCTTGCTACTTTTTCATTCCAAATTTGGGACAACACTCAACATTTATAGCATCCAGTTCACATTCTTATCGCTACCATGCATGTTACTCCTGGTTTTCCATCAGAGTCAACAAGTTTCTCTACAAGAATGCAATGCTCATCCTTCCTCCAGCTTTTAGCACTGCTCTGATCCAAAGATCTGCAGGGTAAGCGCACCTAGGAAAGGATCTTGTAGCATTCGAAAGCATGCCGAAAAAGGCAGCTCAGGTGATCGGGCCTGGAGCAACTTCCCTACAAGGAAAGGTTTCCACAACTGCAATTGTTTAGGGAAATGGGGAGACATGATAGACGTATAAAAAATTATGTAGGGTGTGGAAAAAGTGAATACTAAAACATTTTTGTCCCACTGGGGTATCTAATGAGGTTCATTGGTGGGAATTCAGGGCAGATAAAGGAAGGACTTCTTCACACAGCCTAGTTACACTGTGGAATTCACCACTAGAAGATGAAGTGACAGACACCATTTTGGATGACTTTAAAAAGGGATCGGGCACAATCCAGGAGGAGAAGGCCATTAATGGTTACTAGTCCTGAGGATATCTATTTTCTACCTCCGGTATTAGAGGAAGCCTGCCTTAGCTGGAGATATGGGGCAGGGGAAAAAATTGCAAGCAAAGAAAGAACGAAAGAAAGAAAGAGAAAAGCAAGCTAGCTTCTGTGGTGGGGGAAGGGAAGCTGTATTTGTTTCTGCTCCATATTGGTGGCTGTTCACTGACTTAGCTATCTTAAGCCTGGTGATGTTAGCTTGGAGGCTATTGAGCTTGGAGGCTAGAGGAGTTGGGCCCTGCTGACTTTCTTAATGTGGTGTCTCTCATTGGTCCGCCAACCTCATCAGTCCTGTACAGCCTACAATGCTGAAGAGCAGTGGCCTTCAACTGGTGATGTGTGTACCGCCAGCAGGAAGCAAAGGTTACCTAGAGGGGATGCAGGGTTTCCATGGCAATGACCAAGAACTTGCTGTCCCCCAGTCTCCATGTCCAGCTGCAAGTATACAGTGCCATCTCCTTTGACACCACCTGCCATGAACGAGCCATCCATGGCCCTGGGGCTTGCTGATGGCAAGCCTTTTAACTACTAAAATAATTACTATGTGCATTTCAGTATGAAAGCCATAGCAATAAAATGTACTCCCAGGCACACTACTGCAGATGTTGGTCTCCTTAAAACTCACCATCAGTGCTAAATATGATAGCAAAATGGTTGTAAACCTAGAAGTGTCCTTCTCGGAAGGAAGTGGGCTGGACATCTTTCATGGTGGGACCCAGGTTCTTTGCAAGAGGGCCTGGTGAGGTGCAAAAGGCTGAGGAACGCCACTTCAGAGGATTCAGAGAGGGAGGGGCCATTGCCTGGCCGTGGACCACCTGCTTTGTGTGGGCAAGGTCTCAGGTACTTTCCCCAGCAGCGCCTGTTTAAAATGATCCGGTAAGAGAGGATGGAAGGAGCACTGCAGGACCAGAATCCCTGGAGAGTAACGGTCAGTCATGGCTGGCAGACAGACCCAGTCCTGGCCTAGGCAGACACAAAGTTTAGCCTGCATTAGATCAGGCTTCCTTTGGCCCCATGGAGAGAATTTCAGTTCTATCATCTCAATTTCAAAAAGCCCCCACTGGAGAGAACATTTCTTCCTTTCTCTGACAGCCTGTTGCATGGAAAGGAAGAGGGAGGGAGACAGATGGACAGACAGATGTGGTGACTCACCCAGCCACTTTGGGATCTGCCCCATCCCACCCACTGGCTGTAGCCCCACTACAATTGCCATGAAACCCCCAACAGATTACCCAAACTGGGGCGTCACCAGAGGGACAAGATGTGTGGTCATTCTTCTTGGCTGTTACTTTTCTCAGACATACAACACCTGAATAGGATTTTAGGCATTGCTAACTTGCTCCATCAATTTCAGTAAGTCTAATCCAAGCATGACTAAAGTTGGATCCAACCCAGAGTGGATGATTCAGCTAATAATATTTATATCCGGTATAGGCAACCTGGTGTGCTCCAGGTGTTTTAGACTACCACTCCCATAATCCCTGACCATGCTGACTGGAGCTGATGGGAATGGCAGCCCAAAACATCTGAACAGCCTGGTTTGCTAACTCCTGAACTACACTGGTTTTCACCTTCGAGGGATTTGTTTTTAAAACAGAACAGAGGCTATGCTGAAGAAAATACATCTGCAAAATCTCCCTTCTCTGGTTTAATCTATGCATTTGCCTGGGCCAGCCTTCTGCAACTGAAAGGCTGTAGATGAGAAACTGCTGCTTGTGAATACGAGATAAGAACAGCTTTTTGATCTGGCCCTGCGTTTCCTCACAAGGAAGAATTGACACTTGAGCCCTCAGCAGTGTGCAGAGACCTTCAAGGCCAACTCCGATCTACACCATAAAGCCTCCTGCAGCATAAATAATTTTGGAAATAACTCTTTGCCATTATCCTCTGCTCCAGAGCAAAGAGGAAATGTGCTATGGCAACCAGATTACATCTCTCTTTGCGTGTCCCTAAAAATACTTATTTTTATTGGATTTTATTTTTAAAAGATGGCTTCATTCAGAAGGTGCCATTGCATACCCTGCTGTCTTCATGCATATCTCCTTAAAAAAAAGCTTTCTAATTATATTTATGTGGAAATGTCAGCATTAATCGCTTTCTTCCTACAGCACATGCCTAGCCTAGCTGTTTCCCATATTTTATACGGGCTTGCAATTCACGTAGTCCCCAGGGAATATTTGACATCTGCTCCGAGCTTGACCCTGCCATATGCCACAAAAGGCCAAAAAAGGATAGGTACAAAAAACACCTCAAGAAAAAGTGTGTGTGTGTAATTTATGCCTCCTTTCAAAACTACCATCTTCCCAAGGCATCTTAAACAATTTCAACGTATCTAACTCAAATTTGTGAATCAGTTAAATACAGGCAGAGCAAAGATGCTTTGAGAAGTGCATTCTCTCCAAACCTCCCCAAGCATTTAGGATCAGCCTCAGAGGCCCTGCCCTGGTACCATTAAGACAGCGGTGGGTTTGAGAGTTCGACCTTTTCCGTGATCATGCCATCTTTTATTGCCTCTTAGTTGACAGGTTTGTTTGAGGAGGCAGTGCGTGTTTAAACAATGATCTACGCATTGCTATTTGCTTTTATTGGGCAATGCGCTACAATGCCTCATTCTTTTTCAAGTCTTGCTTTGTTAAGGTTGATAGTTTGCATGAGATTGTTTGCTGCCACACAACTTTGTACCTACTGGACAAGAGTTTGAATTTCAGCCATGAGTACTGTGACCTAGAGGGGTTGCAAGCTGCTTTGGTGCATTTAGAGGCTGACATGTTGTGATAACAGCTTTCCACAGGTACTCATAAACTCCATGCGTCTGGCCACACTTCTCCTGTCCCAGTTGGGTGTCAGCTTGTTGTGAGAAGGGTCATTTCTGCTACTGATTCTAGTGTTTCATGGCACAATCACAAACTCTCTTTTGTTACAGACAGATTGTGGGTTCCATCCTGATGTAGCGTGACCACAGGGCAGACCCTCTGGATCAGGCTGATGCAAAGACGCAGCAGAGTTATGAAGACGGAAGTGCTAAAATGATAAGAAGTTCCCCTGTTTTAAGCCACCCTTGCCCAAAGTTGCTGGTATTTATGCAAGCTGGTGCTCCTTTGCTTTAATACCCACTTCATCAGCAGATGTTGGCACATGAAACACTCCAGCTGCTAGTATCTGCAGAAGAGCAGGTCAGACTGCTTTTTCCGGTCAGATGGCAACTCATTCCTCGGCAGTCATAATGACAGGCATTGGATTCCTTTGATAATAATACCTTAACCAAAACATTAATTAAAGTTCATATGTAGGACACTGGGTTGTGCTTCGTTTCAGGCTTGCTGTGCTAGAGAGCATGGGATGTTACCTGAATCAGGAAGTGCTCTTTTGCTGACCCCTTCAGTGGTCCACACTTGGTGAGTCATCCATCCCGTATTAATGAGGCTGCATGTGATGAAGCATGAGTGCCTCCTTCCTAACTTAGTCTTGTCTCTCGGTTTTCAGAGGAATCAGAAAAACCACTTAGCAGAAAATGTTCCACGTAGCTTTGATGACTTTAACACTTCTGGCTTTATCCTGGCTTTTCTTAAGGGTTGCCTCCTTCTCTCAGTGCTTTGGCCTGGCTCCGTTTGGATTTCCCGCAAGGTTGTCTGGGGATTGTTTTTGTTTTGTCTCAGCATGTTAGTGGGTATCATGAAATTGCAACAAGTTGGGTCTATGGTCTACGCTGTGGACCCAAACATGCCCCCGAATGAAATTTAAAATTTTTGATATCGCAGACTGCTGGTCCTTTCCACCTCTACAGGGCTGTTGCTCACCTGAAATTATCATGATGAACTGTTATATTTTGATGTTGTTTTGTTGGTTTTTATGTGTCTATCCCACCTCTCCTCCAGAGAGCATGATCTTCCTCCTTTGCTTTTTAACCTAGGTTTTATCATTATTTTCTCTTGATCTGACTTTTAAGCAACTTTGTTAAGATTGTATCCTGAAAAGCGGAACATTCCTACTTCTAAAAACAACACCCCCCACCACACACACACACACACACACAGCTGGCAGACCCAACCATGTTCTTTGAGTGCCGTCCAGGCTGCATCCACACAATCAGCAGCATCCAGGTTGTGTCTGCAGCAGTGCCACAGAGGGTGGCCATTTATAAATCTTGCCCCCAAAAGAGACGGGGGACAACAACAATGTGCATAAAAGTACTGAGGGGTGATTTACAAGTGGAGATACAAATTTAGGAATGATTATTATAATTTAAATAGAAGCACCTTACTTCACACACTTTTTTGTGGAAGTCTCTGACGAGGTGACCTATGTGCCTTGTCCAGTCTGCTGGCCAGGTGCCACTAATGAGTGACTTCAAGGCCTTCTTGCTTTCCTTTCAGATGGTTCTTTGTCTTTAAACTGGACTTGAACTGGGCAGCCCTTCAAAGAGAGGACTGCCCTCTGCAAAAGAGGACCCTTAGCCACCCTACCTTGACATTTTAACAAAAGCTGTAGAAATAATTATCTAAAATTGGAGGCGTGCAAAGTGGCTTAATCCACATCCTATCTACCAGCTGAAGAATTCAATCAGGGAGGTGTTCAATTTAATTTTAATTTGTTAAGGTACAAGAAGGGTGACAAATGTGTCCAGAATAACCTTGAACTGAACAGTAATATCCTATTCCAACAGGTACTTTAAAAATTGGAGAGAGAGAGAGAGAGAGAGAGAGAGAGAGAGAGAGAGAGAGAGAGAAGCAGCTTAGCGTGCATGAAAATAAAGCTCTGGGTTTGTGACTCTTCCAGAAGATACAACTTCCTTCTAGCAGGAGAGTTCCTCATCCCTCAGCCTTCAGCTGGAGCAGAAGTGAGTCAGGCTGAGAACTAATTTGACACTGACTCACCCCAGACTTCCTACAGTGACTTTGCTCCAGGGCACTCTCTCCCATGAGGCCCCTGGCTGGGACCTCTTGCCTTGTACATCTCAGTGATGGCGGGGTCACCAGCTTTCCACTCTGCAGGTCGCAGGGATACTGCATGGCTGTGCAAGCTGAGCAGAGTCTGCTACTAGCAGGACTCCTTGCTGAGGCTCAGGAGATTCCCAGGGGCAGCCATTGCTTGGGTGCAGGATGGCCTCTCCGAAGGCACCCTCCTGGCCAGTTTCCAGTGTGAGATCAGATTTCACGGCCAGCCCATTCAGCTTCTGTACGTGGAGGCAGCTGCCATCTTCACCTCGGTCAGCGGCCTGTCTTGGGCCAGTCCTGGGGTGACCCAGTCATTTGAGCAGGTAGAAATGAGCCCCTGGGGAGATTCCACGCAAGGCAGTTTCACGTGCAGGATTGTATGAATCCAGAAGGCCCAGAGGCCATTCTTGTCCCACCAGACTACAGTCAAGTGGCCAACCCAGAAAAGGATTTAAAAAATAATAATATGGGGTAGGGGGAATGGCATCTGTAACACTATGAAAATGGCAAAAGACTTCACTTCTTTGCTGTAGGTAGCAGCTCAGGAACCCCAAAAGAGACACATTTAGATTGCAAAGAAATGGAACCTTTTTGGCAATTCATGCTGTTTACAGACACCATTTTCACACACCTCTGGAAAAAAGAAAACTTTCTACCTTTTTTTTCCAGGAACAGCAGGTACTGCATGTGGTTGTGTGTTGCCCAACTTCGCCCAAGGGTGTTCAGACACCACTAAAAAATCCCCAAATGAACTGTACCAGGATAAAACTTTGGACTTGTCACCACTGCCTTCCTTCCTCATTCCTCTGATCTTTTATAGTTCCTTCTCACGGCCAGCACTTCCCTTTCCCCTCACCTCCTCTCGCCTTCATCCCTCAGCTTGCCATTTCAACGGTATGTGTGTGTGTGTTAAGCTGCACCCAACGGCTCACCTCACTTCAGATTTTTCCCCAAATGCAGTTGCCCCAGCCCAGTCAACACTGGGGAGCTCCATGTTGGATGGGCATGTCATGAGCGGAGCCGGCTGGTGCCGGAGGTCAGACTAGATGGCCCGGGAGATCCCTTTTGACTCGCTCTGTTTCTCGCTATGTTGCTGGTGGGCTTCCTGGAACAATAACAAGCACCATTGATCCATAGCTTGGAAGTACAAAGTGGCACTTGCTTGACATGCAGAAGGTTCTAGATTCAATCCCTCCCATCTCCAAGTAGGGCTAGGAAAGCTATCTTCCTGGAGTTGTGAAGAAACACTACCGGGTGAGACTGAGTTTCCACTCTGTCTTCTGAATCCCCACCAGCTTTTTCCCCTTTGATCTGTCAGAGTTATTCTTTGACAAGGGTAGACACTCAGAGATGTATCCAAGTGAATGCGTCAGAGTTCATCAAAGGCACAAACTTGCTATTTAGTGTATCTGTGGAGCGTGTCAGTTGATTTCTCTGTTACTCTGAAAATTGAGGAAGTCAGATGCCTATGAGAGTTTCAGCTTGTGTGCAACCCATTCCATAGCACAGCTGACCTCCAGCTAAATCAGCAGGCCTCTGTCACCACTAAGCATCCGGTTTAAAACCAGAACAAGGTTCTAGAAAATCTTAACTTGACCACTGAAAGAAAGATAGATGTTCCTTGCTGAATTTAAGCCTCTCTTAAGCAATACAAAACTGACACAGGAAGTATACATAAGGTGCAATTATCCCCTCCACCCCCCACCAAACACACACACACACACACACACACACACACACACCTCTCCAAGTGCACTTTCTGGGAAAAATTTTGATCCTGGTGAAGATATTGTTTTCCCAATTGTAGCTGGTACATAAGGACATACTTTCAGAAACACAGGGTGTTTCTTTGGTCCTATTTTGCCGCTGTGTTGGACAAATCATCTCAAACACTCTGTGTTTAGTGAAATGGGGAGAGATCACATTAAAAACTTGTGTGACTGTTTGTTTCCTCTTAAAGCTGTGATCCCAGCTGTAGGTTCTTGGAAAAGCCCGGCAGCCATTCTGTAGCACAGACACTTCTGTGTCACCAAAAAAGAAGAAAGAATTCAGATTCACATGAACTGTGCATATGCTTGTTCCTGGGTATACATTCAAACTTGGGAAGGCATGCTGTAATTTACACAGAAGTACTGTGTGTCTCTCTTGGTGACTTGGCCAGTCACTTGACTCTCAGCCTAACCATCTCACAAGGGACTGCAAGCCAACTTGGGTTCCTTACAGGAAGAATGGAGGCAGCACAATCAATCCCACTGCCTTACCCAGAGAAGTACCTTGAGTCCTTCTAGTTCTGTATGCTCAACACTGACTGGCAGCAGCTTTCCAGGGATTCAAACAGGAATTCTTCAGCCTCTGAAGATGCTAGGAAGCACACCCTGTGTGCATACAAGATGCTCTGCCAATGAGGTGTTGCTCCTCATTCTTACCACAAAAGGTTTTTCAAGGAGTGAAGGAGAGATTTGAGTCCAGGAGGCTGTTTCCATGCATGTCAAAACTGGGAGGAAAAACTGGTCTGGGATGTATCTTATTTGTCTTTGAACGTGGTGCGAGAAGCTTCTTTCTTTCAGACCATCATGACAGCCATTCCCCTTCCTGGCTGTCACCATTGTTCCAGATGGTGCATTTTTAAATGCATTTGCAGCCATCAACTTCTGCTTCTCTCTATTTTTGCAGAAGCTTCATCTTCTTTTGCATCACAGCCGTAGATTTTAAGTGAGGGCCCATCTATGCCTGAGATGGGAGGGAGCCCAGGGAGCTGTGTGGGAAATGGGGTGGGTTAAAAATCCAATAAATGAATAAATTTCTTGATGGATTGTTTTTAAGGAGAAGACTTCCCTAAAAAGTAGCATGAGCATGTGCGAAACGCATCCATCTTTCCGGCACACTCACCAGAGAGCTGGATTGGCCGCTGCTCCCCACTGAGTGACCACATGGAGACCATGTGGCTTGCACTAAATCGGTACTTCTGAGACCTGGAAGTGGAACAGCCCCCAGTTATGCTAATTGGCTGCACATTGCCCTCTGCCTCTGCAGTGCTCTGTCCTTGCAGCTTTGCAAGCAGCACTCTCGTCTGAGCCGAAATCCCGGCAGCGTGCGTCCTTAAAATGCCCCCTCTCCTCCGTCAGGGCCGATCTCACGCACCAGCCGCATTCTCCTTTAGAAAGAGAGGCGCACAGACTAGCCCGCACGGTTTGTGTGCACCCTCTCTGCATGTGCGTGTGCTTTACCGAGAGTGCTGCACTTCCCGCCCTTGCTTTGATTTAAGGAGCCGGGGAAGCGGCAGATTACGACTGGAGCACATGTGTCAAGGAGACGCACAGGCTGCCGCCCTCGGCTTGTGAGGGGTTATGTAAGAGAGCATCTAGCAGAGTTAGGGCAGACATTGTGCCCCCCCCCCAACACACACGCACGCACGCACACCCCTCTTTCACTCTTTTCTCTTCTTCCTCCAGCCTTCTTGCTGCTGGAGCATCTTGGGAAAAGCAGAGAGCATCCACAGATACTGTTCGTTCGCAGTCGTAACTGTTTCCTTCCCCGACTCGTTTTGGGGCTGCGTCTTTCCCTGCTGTCGCCCTTGCATGCTTTATGTCACTGGCTTGTTTTTTTCCTTTCCTCTTCTATTGAAATGTGGAAGCGACCGACGAAAGGTGGACGTGTATATTAGAAGGTTCTGCTTCACTGTTACCTAACCAAGAGAGGAGGCAGCTCCATGGTGCATACAGAGCTTCTGAGGAGGTCTTTCACCCAGGCGCAGCCCACACTAGCTTTCCTCAACCGATGCCACCTGGGGTTGTGGACTGCGATTTCTGTCAGCCCCAGCCAAGATGCTTAACAGTTGTGCATGATGGGGGTTGTACATAGAGATAAATTTCCAAATGAACAAGGACCAGGTTCCAACCAAGAACCACATCTCATGTTCAGAAAATACTGCATCTAGGTGGTTGTTGATGGTGTTGTTGTTTTTCTTGCCTGCTAATGCCTCATTTCCTGTTACAATAACTTCCTTTCCAGTAAATAGAACCTCCGTTTACTTAGCGACTCACAGCTCTGCGTTGAACGCAACGCGCCTGCTTTGCAGTTGCTGAGTGGTCCATGCAGTGCAATTTAGTGGGAAGTGAAACCTCTCTGTATCCATGAATGTTATCCAGTGTGAAGGAAAGGGTAGGCACCTTTGGGAAGTGCTGGGACGATTCTGGCACCCCGGATTTCCTCTTTTGATGAGTTTTCAGCAGGAAAAATGATCTGGAAAATAAAGAGCCCTGTCCAAGTCAGATCTAGCTTGAAAAGAGCTGGATCCCCCTGCCCCCACTTTTTTTTACTGTTTTTCAAGGTGGGAAGGTGGAGGTGCACCACTGCTGCAAGGATATTGCCTACCCAGGTATTAAAGGCGTACGTTCAACACTGGAACAGCGCTACTGTGCTTTTGCCCTGCTCGCAGGCGTTGCACATATGCATCTGGTTGGCCACTGTGAGGAGAGAATGCCCGCCTCACAGCCAGTAACTCCCTTTCCACATTCTTGCACAATGTCTGACATTTGCATGAGGGTCAAACGGTGCTGAAATGAATGGAAGATCACAGTGCAAGCAGGTGTGGGTGGGTGTGCTTTGCCCTTTTCTCCAAGGAGATCAAAACACGCAGGCGCTTTTCTGCTGGCTGCCAGTTGGGTCCAAGCCCACGTTGCTGCAGAAGAGGACGTGTACCTCGCAGTTTTGGCTCCTGAGATGTCACACAATGAGACAGTCGTTTCTATATGCTTTTGAGCATCCAATAGCAAGATACTTCTCTGGTGTACACTGGGTGTGCCAAGAGACTTGCCCAGATGAGCACTGATCTGTCTGATTGCAACTACCAGCTTTGCTACCTGTCTCTACCTCTTGAATGAGGATGGAAGGAAGAGTTTTAAGTAGAATTGGGAAAGGAAGCAGAAATCTGAATTGCTTACAGTCTTCGAAGAGGGATGCTTTGAACTGAGGGAAGTTCTGAGTCCAGGGGTATTTTAATTCCAGGCAACGTGTGAGGGTGACTGCAGATGAGGATGGATGGGTTAATTGCAACCCTCCATCTTTTCCTGCTTGGCAATTCCACCTAGGAAGGAAAAAAAAAATTGGGGGATGGGGGAAAGGGCTATCAGAGATTATGTGGCTGATAAATTAGTTGCCTGTCTTGGCTGCCTGTGAAGTTTAAGCATATCCCAGTCATTCTTTCTAAATTTGCTTTCACTGACAGAAAGGAGTAGATGGCAATTTTATGTAGACACATGTCTTATGAGACTGAACCTGAGTGGGAGACTAATGCTCTTTAAAGAGATGTTCCCCCCCCCCCCGACTTGGCTTGCATAGTTGTGAATGACACAGACGCTGGCAACGTGCCCCATGTCACCAGTTCTCTGTCCCTCGAGGAAACAGGACCTGTAAAAGGCTGACCGCTGCAAGTTCTTCCTGCCCCAGGAAATGTTAAGTGCTGTTTCCCAAGTAAAAATCTATTTCTCAATGGAATACACCAGCAATCATTCAAATAGTGCAGGCAGCCCTTTCCTGCTTTGGTGTGTGCTGCAAGACACTGGGAGACAGGGAGACCTCTGAAAGTGGTACAGGAAAGAAGCCAGCCCCAGTAGGTTGCTTCCGGTGATGCAATGCATTTCTTTCCTATATTAAATCCAGGCAGGGCCTTGGTGGAAATGAATTTTTAATGCAAATAGCTGCTCGCTGCCACACATAACCTGAGAAAGGGAGTCATTTGCCGGAAAGTGTTTGGGTTTCGGGTTGCAAGTTAGAGGATAGGAGGATGGTGCTTTGGTTAATGAGGGGAAGGGGTTCTGAAAGTCCCGGTCCAATGTTAGAGAGCCTGGAACTCATGCAGAATTTTTCAGCCTCCCGCACCAGAACCTCATAGGGGACTTGAGTGACGTGTTGTTGGAGGGTTTGCCCATGACTCTGGAAGAGATTTTGAATGGTAGGCGGGACACAGGAATCGTGTGATGATTGTTATTTCACCAAAACACCATCCCTGGAGAGGTTAAGAGAGGGTCCATATTAGCTGCACTTGGGAGGTGAGGCCAGGTGTGTCTCTGCAGTGAGGCCAATGCTGCTCCTCTCATGGACTTCTCTCCAGGCTACGTGTGATGTGTGAGACTCCCCACATTTAAAAAGTGCTAAATAGAAGCCCAGGCGGGTGGGGGGGCGGTATGGTTAGTCCAGGGCTGTAATGTCGGGAGAAGAGGGGCTTGACTCAGCCCCAGATGCTGCGTTCTTGATCGGAATCCCCCTTCGAATTCGCAGCGGTTTGTTTCTGTTGTGTATTTATTTTGTCTCCTTCCTCCAACTAGGTGAATGGGGTTCCAAGTGATCTGTTTGACAGGGCAAAACATGCCTGCCTTGTTAGGGGCCATTAGCAGCTGTGGCGAGCAGGAAAATAATGTAGATCCATGATTCACTCTCCTTCTAACACTGCAGCCTTCATTTGGATCCTCTCCCTTCCCAGGACTCCTATTACCATGTTTCTGTTTTTGTTAAAGAAACAGGCAAACCTGTGAGCTGCCATGGACAGGCAGCCTGCACCATGGGAAGGGCAGTATGATCCAATGATTAGCGCAGGGGAGGTGAACCTTCTTCAGTTTGTCAGCTTTCAACTTCTCCAGCACAATCTTGGAGAAGTTCTCAGGGCACATCCTAGTGGTGGGCGGATCCGAAGGCAGAAGGATCAAGGCTGAATGCAAGAGGATGGGGCCAAAAACAGCAAAATATTTCAAGTAGAAGCCTCGAGAGAAGGCAAAGCCTCCTTTAGAAGGCAGCGGGGAAAGCCGGGAAAGCACTGAACAGCCAGGATCTCCCCAGGGAAAAGGGGGCAAGGGGATGAGCAGGAACCTGAGGCACGATTCAGTCCCAGGCAGGCCAGATTTGGCTGGTGGCTGGTGGCTCTGGGCTAGAGAGTTCAAGCAGGGTAAGGAGTCCTAGGTTTGATTTCCCGCTTGGTCAAAGCAGGCTCGGGCCAATCACTCTCCAGTGGCACAAAACTCCTCACGGGATCTTCCTGAGGCTAACAAACAGGCAGGGAGGGCATCGTGCACCTCTGAGGAGCTCCTTTCCTGGGACAGAAATAACTCACAGCCCATTTTGCCGGGACAGAAGCCCCAGAAGGAGCAAAGAGCCGTGATCACGAATCGATAAGACGGTTCTGAGACAGGCTTAGCTGTCAACACAAGTAAAACAAAGGCAGATTGTTTCGAAAAAGGCAGCGGCTGGAAAATAAGAACTGGCTACTTAATTGCTCTCAGACTTCTTTCCCCACCCTCTCCTGAGAGTTTCAAGAGGGGGCCATCCAACAAGCCAGACTCTTTACTACCATGAAATTGCAGCTGCAGTGTTAATGCATAAGCCATTTGTCATGGAGCGAAGCTGGATTCTCCGGAGGACTAGTGGGGGTGAAGCAGGGAGTGAGAAATAGATTGGACCCGTCTCTTCTGGACTGGTGCATTCCAGATGCTCTGGACTATGACTCCCATGCCGGCTGGAGGAGTCCAAGACATTTGGAGAACACCGGATAGGAGAAGGCAGAGCTGTGCAGGCGGACATACGTGGTCCAGAGTTCAGGGCCTCCCGAAGGGATGCTTATTTACTTAAAACCATATATTTTATGTTATGTTGTCTCCATGGAGACTCTGGTTCCTCTCTAGAGTCTGCTTGCCTGGTTATACAGTCAGGCTTCTTAGCACAAAGATGTTTCCAAGGAAAATCATCACTGGGGTGAAGCAGCTTTGTGTGGGGGAGAGAAAAAATAGGATTCCAGCAGTAATTTTTGACAAAACAAGGCGATGCGGAGGGAGAATTTCAGGACAAGAAAGAGATTGTAGTAGCAAATCTTTCTTCGGATTTTTTGTTATTATTTTGAAGCTCGGTCCGCCGCAGTGGACTGCCCTTGACTGCCATCTGGTGCTCATGACTGCACTAAGAATGTTCTCTTGGCTTCTTCCTTTTTTGCAGACAGAAAGCCCTGGCATCCACGGGGGGCCGAAGTGTGCAAGCCGCGTGTGACTGGTTGGTATGAATTACAATATTCTAAAACATGTGAGATCTGATCATACTTGTCTCTGTGTGATTAATTTTCCCGTATGGTCCATTGGACTAGCTGGCTTGGCTCATTTTGTTGCACTGCCTGGCAGTGAATCTCCGGGCCTTTTGGAAGGTCTTTTTTTCCTGCAGAAGCCAGGGAATGGAACCTGAGACCTTCTGCTTGTGGAGCGTAGGCTGTTCTGCTGAACCTTGGCTGCTCCTCACCCAGACTCCTTCCAGATTTCCACAGATAAAAACAGGGACTGGCAAGTTCTCATGGCACAGGCTGCCATCTGAGTTGGTCCTACCACCACCCTGTTCCACAGGCAGTATTAATCTACACTGCTGCAGTTTCATCTGTGGCCTTCTTGAAAGTCAGGAGGGCCTTTGGGCTTTAAAAGATACACAAGCAAAAGTTAATTGTCC
The DNA here is from genome assembly GCF_004798865.1 of Varanus komodoensis. Classification (NCBI taxonomy): domain Eukaryota; kingdom Metazoa; phylum Chordata; class Lepidosauria; order Squamata; family Varanidae; genus Varanus; species Varanus komodoensis. The sequence continues at coordinate 5,153,437 of NW_025335856.1, forward strand.
CCTGTTCCAAAGCATCAACGTGAAGGCATCCTGGCTGTACCTTCCTGCCAGCCCTTTTTCTTCCACGCGGTTCCAGTCCCCCCGACCAGCCTCCCTTTTGTAACACCTGACCAGATGAAGAGACGTGAAGATCTCAAAACCATTTTGTGATCTGTGAGTGGGCCTAATTCAGAGATTATGCTATAGGGATATAGGAACGCCAGATGGGCCAGAGCTGCTCAGAATGAACCTCTCCAGCTTGGTACATTCAGCACAAAAAGGAGCACCATAATGTTTAGGCGCATGGACGGGTGCTGACAGACATGTGCAGTACAACAAAATGCATCCTTGGCTGACCCAAAGACTTAACTCCTGGGAAAGTTGAACAAAGGAAGTTAGCAGAGGATGTTGTACAGCGAGCCTCAGCGACCAGATTTTCACTAAGGCAGAACTAGGGACCGTGTCAGAGGCAGCCGTTTACTGGGGATGGTGATCAGGAACTGGGAGCCATTCCTAGTAAACAGGGACGGTTGGGGCATATGGGTGGCATGCCATTTATTGCAGCTCTATCTGCCGTAATTGGAACGGTGTTCCAATACTCAGAGGCTCATAATCTGCTCCCATGTCGGGAGCTGCACCCAGATCCCTTCCATCTGCGCATGGAAGATTCCACCCACATTCTGGACTCCTCGGCTCCGCCTTTCCCATTGTATCCACTTAAATACTGCTCCAGAAAATCAGCTGCAGGGAGAGCCAAAGTTTCACAAAGAGCTGTGCTCAGAACACAAAATTTGGGGAGCCCTGGCACATGGCTACAGACATTTCATCCGTTTAATGTGCTTACTCTTATATGTCAGGCAGCCCCAGAAGGTAGGACCTTGTGTGCATGCAGGAGTATTACATTCTGGGTGGTTTCTTCAACCGGAGAGGGGGGCGTGTGTTTCATTTCCCCTGCCACAGGCTTCAATGTCTCCTGCAAGACGCATCGCAGCCTCCGCATTGACAATCTGTTGCCATTCGTCTGTCAGACTTCCTGCCTTCTGCTCTCCTGAAATGACCATTCCTTTCCCCTGCTGTAGGCTGTTTTCCCACGTCTGTGATCCTTTCCTCGATGACTCCCTGCCTCGGGAATATGTCCTCTACCTGCGTCCCACCGGCCCTTTAGCGCAGAAGCTTTCCGAATTCTGGCAGCAGTCAAAGCAGCTGTGTGGGAAGAACAAAGCACATAACATCTTCCCCCACATCACGCTCTGCCAGTTCTTCATGGTGAGTCAGTGTTTTTCCTTTGCCACCTTGCTCCTCTCCGTGCCTGGTCAAATTTGAACCCCCAGCCATTGCCCAGTGCCACTGTGTGCAAAGTGACTGCAGAAGGCACCGCACAACCTGCCTCAGCCTGGGGCTAAATGCACCTGTTTGGAAATGCACATGTTTAGAAATGCCGATAACAGCAGAAAATATCTTTGGTCCATCTAATCCGAGAAAGCAGAAACTCGGGGCGAATCCAGCCTACCTGAATCTCAATCTTACTGGGTTGAATTGGAAGAGTATGTTTTAGAATGGGGAAAGTCTGTACCTGCTTATGTTTTAGTAGCAGGAGATTTTAATGTCTGGGTAGGTAAATATGACAGTACCTTTCAGGTGGAAACACACTCTCTTAGTGACCCTTCTCCCCCAATTGAGTTAGCCTTCTTTCTTTTGCTCAGTGCAAACTTCAGTGCAAGCTGCTCCAATGAAGTTAGTTGAATGTGAATCCAGGAGAAGCCTAAAATAGACCATGGAGTTGAATAAAAATGTGTGTAAAGCATGAAAGAGTTGAGGGAACTAAAACCCAGTGTGGAGTCTAGTTGACTGAAAGACTCCCTTACTTCAGATGCCAAACTAGTTCCCGTATTGTGGAACCTTCTAACAAAGGAAACTGGGCAGCCAAGAAAGAATATTAGTGTGAGATGTAATAATCAGTATAATGTGGAATGTGCCCTTAAAAAGTAGTTTAAAAGGTACTATACTGTATATAGAAAATCAGAGGGGAAGGTGAGGCTTACTGTTGGCTAAAAAATGAGTACCAGACCTTGATTCTAAAAAAGGTGTTGGAAAGAAAATCCAGTTCCAGTTGACGGAGGCTTCATGCATGAGAGACAACGCTAGTTTCTGGATTGGAAACTGCTCTGCTTTCTTGGCAGCACCCTCTGAAGATCTCAGGCTCACATCCCCTTCTTCCTGACATTTTTTTAATGCTGGGCTCAAACACGAGAAGTTCTGGCTGCATAGCATACACTCAGCTGCTAAGCGATGGTGACCCCAGGTAGCACATCCTGTGTTTTCAATGATTACTGAGAAAATGGAGGGTGCTGATCATTACAAAAGATTGTTTTCCTATTATGGGAAACTCACAATTTCCTACTCGGAGAGCTTAGAATGCCCCCTAGGAGCCCGCTGCAGGGCATAAAATCCCGTCATTCGCAGACTTTCAGAATACTGCAAAAATTTGAGACAATGACGACACAAGTTTCAAGACCTCATGGCTTCATCACCGCTCTTTTGCAGTGTGAGGACAGCAAGGCCGACGCTCTGGGCGAAGCTCTGCATGCCACGGTGACACGGTGGAGGTGCAAGTTCCCAGCTCCTTTGCCCCTGGAGCTCTACACCTCCTCAAACTTCATCGGGCTTTTCGTCAAAGAGGACAGTGCCGAGGTCCTCAAAAAGTTTGCTGCCGACTTTGCCGCAGAAGCCAATTCTAAGGCTGGTGAGTACGCAGGGCAGGATGAAATGAGCATAAATAATGCTGTATCTTATTTATCTCCCTTGTTCTGCATACAGCCTTCAGTGTAAAATAGGAAGCACTCTCCTGTACACAAAAGGCACACAAAAGCTAGTAAAGCCATATACAGCTCGATGTCACGATAGCTCAAGGGCTTCCTGTTCCTCTGCGAAACTGACCTCTGTAAAATCTGTTGGTGACGGCCTCCAGTTGGTCCCCAGGTCCCACCTGCTGAGGTCAGACGTGGTGAAGAGAGAACAGGGACTTTTCCGTGATGGCGTCCCCATCTGTCAAATGTTCCCCTCACACACACACAGACACACACACACTCTTCACTCAGTGGTGCCTACACTTACATCCTTTCAGCTTCAGATTACGATATTTGCATGTACTTGAGTGTTTTAACCCAGCTTCTTGCATTTTACTACTGTTGCGATTGGCTTCATGTTGTAGGCTAAATAATTTTAATTTAAACCAGATTTTGAAACTCTCTGCCTCTAGAATTCCATTTCTGTCCCTCCTTGCCTTCTGCCATCTAACCAGGTCATTTGATTTAATAAGTGGATTGCTTTCTAATGACCCATGTTCCCAAGCTTGAAAACATTCCTATTGTTTGCTTCCTGTTCTTACTCTTTTGTTGTTTTGTTAAAATTTTGAGCTAATTTTCAAATTCGTTAGCAGCTGCCCTGAGCATAGTGATCATACTGGAAAGACTGGATATATAGTACATTCAGTGTTTATATTTCTATTTATCCAGACGGTTGTTCTTTTTAAAAAAACTTGTTCCTCTGTTGCTATGCTTGTGGGTGCATATTTATCAGTTTTCAAAGCCGCCTCAAACTTGTTGGAGATTTAAAACAATAACAAAAAGACATAAAACACAACAAAAATAATATAACAAAAGATAATAGCCTGTCTCCAATAAGCAGATAAAAGGGGTAACACAACTATTAAAAGGTGGTGGGGAATGGGATGAAGGTCTTCTAGGACCGAAAAGATAACAAGAATGGTGTCAGAATCATGGATCTAGAAGAATTCTACCCCAGATGCCACCACAGAAAAGACCCTGCCTTTTGGAGCATCCACCTCATCCCAAAAGTCATGGGCAAATGGTGGAGGATCTAAGGAAAGAACCTCAACAGGCATTTTCATTGAATCATAGAGCTGGAAGCAGGACCAACCTCAGTGGCAGGCATGGCCCAGAGGGTCCAATTAGCAAGAACCTTCTGGAGCTGTTCCTCTTCTTCCTCTTTACAAGCTGTTTGTTCGCCTACCCAGACAATGGTCATGGTGAGAAGGAGCGGCAGGAGATCCACCTCTCTGCCTGTGCAGCAAGCATGCTCTCACCATGCCTGTGTTGGCAACACACACGAGAAGGTGGACCCTGGAGGGGGCAGGGCTGTCTGAATGCTGGAGCTGGTGCCGACACGGGAGCTCTGCAAGACAACCTCCTTCTGCGGCCGCATCCCTGCTCAGCAGCCCTCCATCTTTTGGTCAAATGCCTCTCACAGAAGAGCATTTTGAGAGATTGCTGCTCCAGAGATTGGAGAGCCACTCGGAGAGGCCTGGCAGTAGAGTGGGAGAAGAATGCTTTGGATAAATGCTGTATTGCATGTGGAATATGCAAAATGGTGTGGTTTAGCTTTGGTTTAACTATTCTTCATTAGATCTGTCACACTTTCCCCCTTCCACATGTACTTGGCTCACTTGCTCTGTAGTCTTCCAAATTGCTTTCCTCTGTAGGGACCTGGTGATTCACCTGCTCCATAGGTTGTGTAGGCTAGCTAGGTGTGGTCAGGACTCCATGTGAGTGTTTGTGTGTGTGTGTGGAAGAGAGAGAGAGAGGGAGAGAAATATGACTTTTGTCCATATCCTGTATTGATCCCTCTGCTTCAAAAACCTTGAGATGATTCTCGAATGCAAAACCACCTCAGCCCGCCCACGAAGGAGAGATATTTTGAACTCCTGTGGTTTTGATCATTCACTTTTAAGCTGAGAACACTTTTGAGGTCTGTGTTGGCTGGTCCATCAAAAAGCAAAGTACAATCTATACTTCCCGTGATTCATTATCTTCTGAAAAGGAAGCTGGCAGTTCTTTAACCTTTCAGATAAATGTGCATGTGCTTTCTGTGTTTGCTAACGCCAGCATTTCCTGCAACCACTGCCTGTCTTAAGAGGCCCGTAAGCAAACCTTTCAACAACAGCTTCGACCACACAATTCTTCTCTATTCAATCCACATAACCCTCATTCTTCTGTCCCTGTAGCAATAGACCTCCTGAACACGAGATGCTGAGATCAGATGGTGGAAGGCCATTGGGAGTATGAGTGTCTGAGTTGGGTGGAGCGCAGACAGGATGTCAAAGGTCCATACTCCAGCATATCCAAAGAGCAGGAGAAAACTTCTGCCTGAGCTTGACCAGCCTAGCCCGTACTGAGCTGGCTTGAGCAGCAGTCTTAATCAATGAGAGATCATTTGCTTCATTAGTGCCCTGCTCATTAGCTTTCCCAGTAGCATGTCCCTGGTCTCTGCTGGGAATGCATCAAGGGTGCAGAACACAAATCAGGCCATGTGATCCCCAGAGGACCCTTCGCACCCCGAGAGCTTCCCCAGAAAGGAATTTGGTCCTTGGGCTGAAAGAGGTTTCACAGCCCTGGCCTAGGTGGACATCAGCTTGATCCATCAAGGCAGTTGTTACCCCGTTGAGTGGCTGGGTTGTAACTCACCACAGATTTCTAATTTGCAGATGTCCACGTGGAACCCCATAAGAAGCAGCTCCATGTGACCTTGGCTTACCACTTCCAAGCGGGTCACTTGCCCACACTTGAAAAGTTGGCTCAGAGCATAGACATCAAGCTGGGTTGCGACTGGGTGGCTTCCATATTCTCCCGCGATATTAGATTTGCTAACCACGAGGTAAGGTCACGACTCAACGCCAACAGAGGAGAGGCCTTGATCCGGACTAGCTTAACTCTGTTGGTGGGCTCAGATTTCCTGTGGATGACATCTGTGTTTGAAAGGCATAGCAAGGGTGGGATTATGAGGTGGGCTTCTTTATGGAGAATCCTAGAACCGTGGCACTGCAGAATCAGGGAGGACCTTGGAGGTCATCCAGATCATCCCCTGCCAATGTGGGCTCTGCGTTGCAGGGGGAAGCTACAACAACCCCGACAGGTGGCCATCCACCCTTGGCTTCAATACCTCCAACAAAGGAGAACCTCCCAAGGACATCTCGTCCACTGCTGAACAGCTCACATGGCTGCAATTATTTCGTAATGTTAAGTCAAAATCTGCTTCCTTGCCCTTTCCCCCATTTCTTCTTGTCCTGCCCTCAGGAGCAAAGGTGTGTTTTACTATCTGCCAGGATGATGATAAGGCAGTTTTGGCCCTGAGGTTTTAATGCAGCACCCACAGTTTTGACCTCTTGTCACCCCACCCTGTCTCATCTCTAGGGAAGACTAGATTTTGTTAAAAACATTCTGTCTGTGTGTCGCTTATTTCAGGCTTCTTTCACTGCAACATCCACCCATTGATGGAATGTTTTCAAGGGTTAAATGCGAATTTTATTTCACTCACAGATTAGTCCTAATTTGCACCCATGGGCATGAGCAAAAGTATAAGTTAGCACTAACGCACATTCGTGGCTGTGTGAATTTGCACAAATTCTGCCTCCCCCAGAAAAGTTTTAAAACAGCTTGAAAGTCTGTGGAATCCACTTGGCTCCAAAAGAACTGGTCTGCTGCAGAATCTGCAAACTGGATTCACAGAAACCCAAATTCATGTGAATCCATTGTGGTTTTCTCAGATACTTCTACTCTCATGGGCCAGTTTTGGGAAACAGGCAAAGGTTCTTCAGCCCCTCTGCGCCATCTCTGGTGAACAGCAAGGGAGGCCTTTGCAGGCTTCTCCTCTTATGCATTCCAGGGGCTCAGGCCCTTTTGCTGGGCGTTGGGCCAAGCTGCACAGGTGACTTTCAGCATGGCTTTGCATCCAGGCTGTGGAGTTTTTAGAATGAAAATCAGGAGTAGGGCTTAATGAGATCAAAGTAGGCATGGCAAAGGCATTAAAGCTTTGCTCCCCATTGGCTCCCCAAAGGAAAATCCCACCTTTCAAGATGCTGTTGTTATTCCAAAGATAATGTTCAGAAGGAGCATTTTCCTTGTGCCCTTGGCACAGCAGGTGGCCCTGTTCCTATTAATTATTAGCATGCCCCAGCTGATGCCATTTGCATTTAAAAAAAGCTGCACATGAAATGCAAAGACACATCCAGTTTGGTCCTCCGAGTTACATCAGGGAGCAAAGCAGATAAGAATTGGAGAGCCCGCTGAAGCTGCTTGTGCCCACTCTGGTGAAGAAGGGGTTAAAGTGCCCTTTGTCTGAAGCTCAGGTCACTGTCCAGTAAACCAAGCCAAAAGGTTTGCTGGCTTTTGCTCTTTTCAAAATAAGAAATGAATTTTCAACTTGGAATTTTATTTATATATGAGAGCAGGACCAAATGTCATTTGAGTAAAGAAAGTCTAGTCGATTTTATTGATTTGAACATGCATGTAAGTAAAAACAGTGGCTCTGAAGCAAGAAGCATAGTTTGGTTTTGGATGCTGCTTATACATGTTGTTGCATCTCTAAGATGAAATGCTTCTCCTTGGATGGAAGGCCTCTTCTTAGATGTCTTAGATGGAATGCTTCTTCTTACATGGAAGGCCTCGTCATAGATGGAGCTTACTGGCTTTTCAAAGGACTTGTATACAACTGATCACAGACACCTTTCCCCTTCTCCTCTCCTCTCTTGTAGACCCTGCAGGTGATCTACCCATACACCCCACAGAATGATGATGAACTTGAGCTTGTTCCAGGAGATTTTATCTTCATGTCGCCTGTGGAGCAAATCACTACCAGTGAAGGCTGGATTTATGGTACTTCTCTTGCAACCGGATGCTCTGGGCTACTGCCTGAGAATTACATCACCAAAGCAGATGAGTGTGGCACTTGGGTGTTCCACGGGTAAGTGGACCACGTCCTGTGCACCTAGGGGATGGGGGCTTTTATTGTTGGCTAAGGGACGGACCTGGCTTTGCACGGGCTGGAAAAATCCTCCGTTTGATGCAGTGGCGCTTTCAAGCAAACTTACACCATTGCCACGGTTGGGTACTTCCGCCCTCCCCATCTGAATGAAAGGAGGCCTGTTAATCTTCCTAGCACAGCCCCAGCCATGCCATGCCCTGTAAGGCCCTGACAGAAGGCCTGCCACTCCGTTCCTCTGAGGGGGGCTATCCCACAGAAGCAGGAAGTGGGTGGACATCCCGTTCTGTCCCTCCATCTGGTTATTAATCTCCCCTTGGCTTCTAACTCTGTGGACTACAAAGCCATAAACTGGCTAGGGGAGTTAGCCCTCAGTGGATAAAGACGTTATTGCAGTCTATGACCATCCTGACACATTTTCAGTTAATTAAAATGTATGAATGCAATAGCATATAATAAACAAAGAAATAAAATGGTCTAGCTTCTGGTGAGATAAGGAAAACTGAGTGGGCAGGAAGACAGCTGAGCACCGTGTTTTTATTGCCTCCAATAGATATTATATCTCTGCTTGTTTAGCATTGGTGATTGCTATGTGATTTATTATTCTATTTAGTCTAATACATATTTTAAGCAATCCTCTGAATATTTTATATGGAGAGGTGGGTTGCAGATCATGGAGAATAAATCAATTTTAGCAGGTACAAAACAGCTGTGTCTGTTCTGACAGGTCTTATTCTATTTTGAATGCCACTTCCCCGTCTTTGATGTTCACTGATGGGGTGATGGATCGAAGACTGCAGGAAGATCAGGGACCGTGCGATGCCGGGCCTCTCACTATCTTTTGTCAGAGTATGCAGGTACGGATATTGGAAAAATCTCCAGTGGAGACAAATGAGTTCTGATTTCTGTGCATCCTACCGGTAAATTCCAGAGGCAATGGGCTTTTTCCAAGTTGTGCAGTTTCCGTGGATATGAGACCAGTTTTTACCTTTTGGGGAGTTGCACCAGTGTGCATTAATGCAAGTGTTCATTAGCACTAAAGTACCCTTGCACAAAGGTAGGTGCTGGTGTGCACTTGCACAAGTAGAATGAAATTGTCATATGTACATAAAATATGGGGCTTGCTGGTTCTGATGGGAGGTGGAGTCCAAGACATCTGTCAGTAAGTGGATGAGAGATGAAAGATGCCTGACAGTCCATGGATGGCAGAATGAATTGGATGGCAGGCAGAATGAATGGAATACAATATGTGTGTAGGGCACACTTCTATTTATGATGAATTATATACATGTCTCTCAGGTAGACAGGGCCACAAGAGAAGAAAAGGGCAAGTTGAGATTTTAGGTACCAATGTGTTGCTTCCACTTGCTCTCAGCCCCTACGGATTGCAAACACACCTGGGCCTCAGAAGAGATGTCTCTTCGTTTGTCGCCATGGAGAAAGGATGGATGTCGTCTTTGGAAAATACTGGCTATCACAATGTTTTGATGCCAAAGGTAAAGTTCCTTCTATTGTAATTCAATGTACTCATTTAATTCTTTCTGAAGAAATGCAATATGAACTGGGTTAGTTACAAGCTTCTCTCTTTGTGGAACGGTTTAATACAAATCTTGTTCTACTCCTAAAAATAGAAATGTCCAAGGTCCCTCCACCCCCATCACTGGTTGGTCACTCTCACATTTTTTCTTGTGCACCAAATGTGCACATTTTTCATTTTTTAAAATGTAGCCAGACTTGTACAAGTATAGAAATGTGTTCTCAAATGCAAAGCTTAACCTGGGCAATGTCCAGGGGTAGGAACCTTCTGCCAAAAAGCAACAGATACCTAAGGTGAATGTTGACCCCAATAGGGGCAAAGTAATTTATTTATTACTTTTGTTTGACACAACAGCTGTCATCAGGTAAGGCAAAGCAAAACCATGTGATCTTTACTCCGTAACGGGGGCCAGTGCCTTTTCTTCCTCCTTCACAGTAAAATCCGCAAGTTTTGAGGTGTACTTTTTCTGAGGTGTACTTTGAAAGGAGACACACACCTTTGGTGTTCCCTGCTACAGAAGCACCTTTTTGGGAATTTCAGACACCTCTCCGAAAGGCTTGTGCCTCTTGGGAATGGTGGGCAGAAAGTGCCAGCTCACGTCATACTGTGAGAACTGACCCCTAGGGAACGTGGCTTTGGAAAGCCAGCTAATCCATGCACCGCTTTCTCTTGTGTTTCCTGGCAGGAAGATATGGACGAACAAACCTGAATATGCCTCACAGCCTACCTCAACGCATTGGTGGTTTTAGGGACTATGAGAAAGATGCCCCCATCACAGTCTTTGGATGCACACAAGCAAGACTTGTTGGTAGGCTTCCCTTTGCTGGGACCATAAAAGGAGTGGGGTGGGGCCCTGCCACCATTCATGCAGAACTCCCCAAAAGTTGTGCTTTTGAGCCTTCTTTCCTTTCTACTGGAAGGATGCTGTTAGCCACCCAGAAGCAAGAGCAGCACTTGTGGGAACATGCATGGACCATGTCTGAGGCTTGCAATGCGTAGCGGTGCTTAGAAACATACACACAGGCAGACAGACACACACCAGCATGTACGGAGAGAGAGAGAAAGACACACTCTTCTAACCACTAAATCAGGGGCATCGAGTTGCAAACCTGTGAACCAAATGAGGCACACCTGAAGTTCCAGCCTGGCTTCACCACATACGTGCCACTGCTTCCTTTCCCCCACCCACCAGGTGTTTGGTGGTTCCACCTTTGCCCTGCCTTTTCCTCCTGAAAGGTTTCATAAGGCTTTGCTACTGGCAGCAACACCTTTAGGCTAAATGAGGCTGATGCTTCAGGTATTTTGGCCCCATTGCCAATCAAGGCCACCACTGATCCACCGTGGTTGCCTTGAATTTCTAAGCTTGGAAATACACATCTTGGGGTCTCCCAGTGCTCACTTCAATACAAGGTGAGCACGAAGATGTGGCAATGGTTCTTCCCTGGCTCAGATTTTAGTCCAGGCCAGAGAAAAATCTGTTTCCTTCTGGTCTTCCTCCTTTCTCCTCACCTCATACAGCAATCCTCTATTGCAGTAAGTCTTAAGTTGTTGAAACACTGAATTTTGCATTGGCTCCACACCAAAGGCTCCAGGACTGAGGCAGCAAGAGAGAGAACAAAGCGATGGAAAAATACGGCTCCATTAACCATTAAATATGTTTTGCTGCTAATGCTAGGTTTTTCAGCAGCGGTGTGGAAAGCAGCTCCCAAGCAGAGAATTGCCACTAGCCTGTGACTGACTGACTGAGACAATGAGGGTGCTATGATTTGCACAGAATCTGCATAAACAGTTTGGCATCTGGCAGCACTGATGTCCTTCTGTGGCACCATTTGTACACATTCCGGTGCGAGACGAGAAGCGCTGGCTATCCTGATGGGTGCAGAGCGTGATGACTTAAGCTGTGATCTTCATTTGCACACACACTAGGGGTCTGGCAGTGAAGAATGTTTGGCAGGGAAACAACACATGGATCCGAGAGCATGTTTTGGGAAGCAAAAGCTGCTGGGAAAGCTTCCAGGCCTGGAGATGCTGGTGGTGCAGAATGAAAGGCCGGATTCTGGCCTATTCGGTGCAAGATTTCCCAAATAGGGAAGACAAGGAGGGAGCCCATGTGGCATAACAGTGGTTAGGCACTCAGGGGAGCCAGGTTCTTGTCTCCACTCAGCCGTGAAGCTTGCTGCGAGAGTCACTGACTCTTGGCGAGCCCTTTGCATGGATCTGGAGAGGAAGCATGAAAACTGCCTGGCATCCATTGAAAGGGCAGAACAAGGTGTAATGCACATGGAATCACTGATTTTTAAAATGTGAACATTTTGGCTGTGAACACCACTTCCAGGGAAGGGTTGTCCCCTCTTCAACCCACCGAACTGTGGATAATCCAGATGTTCACTGCAGTATATAGGACACCCGGGGTTTTACTGTGGTGGCAATATATGATCATAGAGCTGGAAGGGATCTCAAAGGTCTTCTAATCCATCCCCCAATAGAGGAGTCCATACAATAGTGCCCAATGGGTGGGGGGGTGTCATCTCTCAGCTTCCAAACTGCCAGTAAATGAGAGTCCATCTCCTTTCAAAGCTGCCAGCTCCATGGACGAATGGTCTCATCTGAATCCCCTCTCTAGTAAAGCTGAACCCATCATTTCTCATCCTATCTTCCTAGCAGCCCAGCTTGCATGGATGGCAATTATTATTATTTCCTTTCTATGCCACCCAGTGGCTGAAGCTGTGAGTTGCCCAGAACATCTACATGGTGGCCACCTGAGGAAAGCTGCTTTGCAGCAGCATCAAACACACTTTGCTCCATCACCTCTGTGAGTGTCTTTCCATTCTTCAGAGATGGAGGTGACAAAGGGGACCCATGTGGCTAATAGGGCACACTGAAAATCCAGCAAATGGATATAAATATAAACCTGGAAATACGGCACTGCAGCGAAATGAGACAGACGAAACGCCAGGCAAGGTGCACTGCATTCAGCAGTGTTGCTTTTTTTGGGTGGGGGCACCCAAAGGCCCCAGTCCTCACCTCTCATGGTTCCTCTGATCAAGTTCCATTATTACAACTGGGTCCTCTTTCAGCTCTGGATTGGTGATTGAGAGGCGGAGAAGGACTCAAGCAGCCCGGTTTAACCCAGGCAGGAACTCTAATTACTAACCCTACAACCATACTGACCATGAGAGGGCGCATCACTTAATTCAGCCAACTACAGTTCCTCTTCCGTTTTCGTGATTTTCTGTTGATGCAAACCCTAATTCCCACCACCCCTGGGTCTTTTTTACGAAGGTGGGCAGCTGCCTTATTCAGGCGAGACTCTTTGTCCAACTAGCTGCCATGTTCTCCCTTGATTTTCCTCAGATCTTTTAAAAAAACTTCTGTATACATCTTGCACAGCAACAACAAATACAGACCAACTCTGATAAGATTTCAGTTTGACTACTGTTCTCTGTCCAAAAGTATAGGGTGTAGTCTCCCTGGAATATTTTCCATTGTTCTCCTTGTTTTGGTGGGCTGCCAAAATAAAACAGAGCACAACTGTAGGCAGTGTAATTCCCAGTCTGCAGCTAAATGGACAGGCTTGGGTACTCAAAAACAACTGTTGCTGGGAATCCACATGCTACGATTCTATATTTAAGGCAGGATGGAGTCAGTGGCTGGAAAACCCCAGTAATACTTTTTAACTTCCCACCGGTTTGGAAGAGTTGGTAGGTACAGCATGACTGCCACCTGCAGGCCAAAGCTGAGTACTGCCTTAGGACCTCCTAATTGTGTTTGTTCCAGAACTGACAGACATGGTTATTGGGCAGATTTGAAAAAAGTGGCTGTAGTGGGAAATGTCCAGTTTTAAATAGGAAACTGTTAACGATCAGGAATGAATTGACACAAAGCTCTCTCTTAATATCTAACTAGATAATTGGTGTTATTAAATGGCAGTCATCTGTTGACTGGTAAACTGTATAACTTACCCAGAATTGCAAATCTTCTAGCACCCTGCAAATAAGATAGGGGCAGCCTTGTTTACTCACAACAGCATCAGTTTAAATATGATTGCCTACATCGCTTAGTGGTTTGGCACAATCAATACAATTATCCACATCAGGGCTGGAGTAAGGGTCAAGTCTGGGTTTTTGCGGAAACATGGGTTATCATGTTGTCTTAATCCAGCCATTCTAGGAAGACTTGGGATGCTAACCACTAAAAGCCTATAAAGCGGACCTATGGTTTATTGATGGATTGTCGATTTTTGGCATGGTTTGTTAACCCAGCTGTGTTCAGACAACATAGTAACCCAGGTTTCAACAACAACCCACACCTAACTTTCTCCTGGGGATGCTGGAGGCCGAACCTGGGACCATCTACACACAAAGCCTGCACGCTACAGGCAAGCCAGGGGTCCTGTTTTGCCCACACATTGCCCGTTTCTGACTTTCTTGGGATGCTAATAGTTCATATTCCCCCTTTAACTCAAAGGTGTGTTTTCTAACAGGTGAGGCCCTCCTCGAGAGCAACACCATCATCCACCACATCTACTGCTCCCCATCCCTGCGCTGCGTACAGACGGCACACTATATTTTGAAAGGTAAAGAGGCAGCGAAAGGGCTGGTCTGTTCATCTTCTCACTTACTTTCTGCCCAAGGAAGAACAAATGGTTCGGTACATAAGTAGGACTGGTACCCCCTTTTGGTGGCCATAAATGATGAGAGGATAAAAAGGGACAGAGAAACAAGCATAGCAGGAGAAAACACAGAAGCCCAGGGCCATCAAAGCCCTATAATGGATTCCCCATTTATATAAAATGCTTAATTCCGTTACGGTGCCTAATGAAGGAAAGGGTGGAGCAGAAGAAACCCTGATAGAATCATGCAATCCCACCTCATTCTGGGACTCAGCCAACTCGGCTTCACTGCGTGCACGTCTTCCCAAACCAGGAGAGCTGTGAACGGGTATCACAGTTCCTGGTTAATAAACTATGGTTTGTTAGTGCCACTGGATGCTCACAACACAACAACCCATACTTCAACCACAAGCCACCATTCAGGCACAGTTGTCTTCTTGTATGAACAAACCTATCGAATGAAGTTTCCTTGCATGGTGGGTGTTACAGAGTTCCATATAAGGAACAGAAGTCTACATCAGCAACAAGCATCTGACTTTGGTGCTATTTCTGCTTCTTTGCAGGAATTTGCAATACGTGATTCACCCACACCTACAACTCTTAACATCCCACTGCAAAGACTAGAACTAAAAATATAGGATTTTTGGTCAAAGGTGTTATAAACCATAGAAAATCTGGAAGTAATCTGGTCACCACCATTCTGAAGCTGATCCAGGACTTGAATGAATTCCTTCTCTGATGGGCTGAATTTTCATTGTTCAATTTGCAGGCTTGCAACAAGAAAGTAACCTAAAGATTCGAGTCGAGCCGGGGTTGTTTGAATGGACTAAGTGGGTCCCTGGGAATTCCCTGCCTGCCTGGATACCTCCGGTGGACTTAGCAGCGGCAAATTTTAGTGTAGATACAACATATAGGTAGGCCTCGGGTAATAATGCAAACTGTTGTTTCTGGGATCTGGGGGCGTGTTTAGGGCCCTGCTTGGGAGCCTGGGCAGCTCATTCATGGCACTCAGCAACCAATGGGAAAGCATGTGAGGGGGAAGTGATCTCTTCTGGGTATGCCTGGAGAATAAAGATGAAAGGCCAGGGAGGCTGAAAGATGCTAGAGAGGAGAAGGGGATGCTGAAAGGAAGCAACATATGACAGAGAACCATCCATGGGCAAAACACCCCCAAACCCAACTAGCTTTCAACCTGAAGGAAAGGCAAAAATTGAGATTTATATTCCTCATGTGCTGTGAACATGACAAGGCAAAGGTCAAGACAGCTTTCCTCAACCTGGTGCCTTCCAGATGTCTGAACAGAAGAGTGCCAAAGACAGCTGTATTTGAGTTTGTGTGTGTGTACATAAGAAACCAAAATGATTTCCTATGTGTTGGCAGATGTCTGCCCATCTTTACCAGAATTAATGGCAAATGTCATCTTGGTTCTCTCCCTCTTTGTACACACGCACATACTATTATTCTGAATTTTGATATTTGAGTCCTAAGCCAAGAGAGATTGTTTGGTTGCAATAGGCTGTTTCTTTCTTGGTTGTTTGACTAGATTTATTGGTGAGTCACAGGTTCTTCCATTTCCAATTTCGCTCCGCAGTTACACTTTTGTGATATGTTTTCTCTCCACAGACCTCATATACCAGTGAGCAAATTAGGCATCTCTGAGTCATATGATACATACATCAGCAGAAGTTACCAAGTAACAAAAGAGATTTTAAGTGAATGTAAATCCAAAGGCAAGTGAAACCCCAGTGTACAATGAACAATTTACTGCTCAAGCTTGTACATGTTTTCCCGGAAATTAATCCTGTTGGGTTCAGTGAAACTTTCCCCTAAGAATGTCTCTGGAAATTGGGAGCCTTGGAAGGCTGCATGTATTATTATGAATGTTCTGCATAAATTTAAGGAGAAAACGGGGCATGTCACCAAGCCACAGGAAGCATTGGTGATTATCGGGAAGGTATAATGAGTCAATCTTCATAAAAGGTAATCTTTAATGATCTCTCTTACTGGCCTGCCTCTTCCTGAGGTCCTCAAGCACACAACTCTTGGTGGTTCCTCGTGGACCTCTGATCATTCTGGAGGCCCATCAGATGAGGTATCAGCACACTAGATTCTTCTCTTTGGGACTCTCTGCCTCTTGATGTCAAGAGGAACCAACATGGTTTTGTTTTCAGCCCCTGCTGAATACATTCTTATTTAAACAAGCCTTCCCAGACAGACTAGCCACAATTTTGCTAGCATAATTTGATTTATTTTTATCATTCATCTCTTGGAGTATAAATCAGGTAAAATATATAATCCATAAAGACGGAGTTCTTGCACTGACAAATACGCACATGTAAACTGGCCCTTTCCACATTTATATGTTGCTCTCTAAACAGAAGTCTTGCCTGCTAGGAGGATAAATTTAAACTTCTCTTCCTTGGCCTAAAATTGTTGCCCAGAAAATTTGATGGACACCCCATTCATTTCCTAGCGGTCCATACAAATGCATGCAACCGAACCCCTGACATTTGGAAAGCACCTCTGGGAGGTGAGAGGAGATACACATGCATTTCCATTCCCACTGTGGGGAGAGCAGCAGGAGAAAACAAAGCCAGTGAGGAAAGGGTGAAGCTCTCCCTCCTCCCTGTTTGCTTCTCTACTCAATCATATTTATTTATTTATTAGATTTATACCCCACCTTTTTCCGTACAAAGAACTCAAGGGGCTTATATAATCCCCCTTCAATCTTATCCTGCAAGGTAGGTTGGGCTGAAAGCCTGTGATTGGCCCCAGGTCAGGGTGAGTTTTTGTGTTCAGAAAACATGTAGTGTTCTTACCAGTCCTATCCTACCCAGCAAGACCAGTGTCAAGACTTTAGAACAGACTTTTGCATAATACAACAGGAAGCTCGCACCTAGAAAGTTAAGCCAGTGTGCCAATGCTCTGCATTTTCTCCCTCTCTCCCTGCAGGAAATAACATTTTGCTAGTGGCCCATGCTTCCTCTCTTGAGGCTTGTACCTGCCAGCTACAAGGACTGTCTCCTCAGAATGCCAAGGACTTTGTGCAGATGGTCCGAAAGGTAATTCGCATCTATCAGCATCCTTCAGTAAAATCTAGCTTTGTAGGTGCATTGTGGAGGGCTGTTCTCTAGGTGAAAATCTCCTTAGAAGGCCAATGGCTTCGGAAAGAGGTGAGGGGAGAGCACAGTTTCTGGAGGGTTGTCTGGTGTGTCATTGTGGTAACTGAGAGTACGACAGGAAACTTCACTCGCTCTCTCGTCCGTTTCTGTGTTGTACACGTTGGAAAGGCGGTAGCACGTTTTTTCAAGCATCGCCGTCGCTTAATCTATTTTATCGATTTATTTGGTGTTCCTCACACAAAATTATGGTATATGTGGAGAAACTGAATAGATCCGAAATTATGCTCTGCTTCTGTCATCACCCCCTCTTTTTGAGGATATATTGAGGGTATTTGTGGAAATTTACTTCCCTGGATCTGTCAGCCTGTTGCACAAATATTGTGAGGTTTTCTGGTGTCAGTCAGACGGTAGAAATGGATTGCAAATAGCACTTTCTGGCCCAGGAGCGTCTCTGAAAGAAAGTGTGTTGTGCAGTTTAACTAGGGCTTGTAGCTTGAGGGACAGAAAGAGTTTAGCTTGCCTGCCTTAATATCATCCTACAGGCCCAAAGTTCCTTGGGCACTGAGACAAGGCAGCACTGTAACGGTTAAGGAGACTCGTCCGCCAAAGAGTGGCAGCCATTGCTGCTTCTGAGCACAAACAGTTAGAACATAATTAGGAGCTACTGTAAGGATCTTATTTAGACTAGGCATTATGGTAAACAAAATGGCAAAGGGAGGAAGGGGTTTACGACGTAGTGCGAAAGCTCCAGGGTTGGCTGTGACATGATTTCAGAAAAAAAGATGATGCCATTCCAGAGTTAAAATAGAAACAATCCTTTCATGAGTCAGAAGATTACACGCATTTAAGGAATGGGGTTGTACTGTCTGTATGAGACAAAAGGAAACTTGGGCTCTGAGTAGGAACGTACGGTTCCTTCAAAAGATTCTGTCTTGCAAAGCTTCCTGTTCCCACCATTGGCAGCTGGCTGCACATGGAGAATCCCCCTTTCACAACAGCACCCTTTCACCCATGTTCCACAGTTACCAGCATTGGGCCCATTCCACTTCCAGTACTGGAGGTAATACGAGTAGCCATTGGTAGATAATGAAATTCTCTCATCCCCTTGAAAGCCACCCTAGTTGGTGTCCTCCCTACCTTTGTGTGAGCGAATTCCAGCACTCAGATGTACGCTGTGCAATGAATGGTCCGTGCTGTTTGCAGAAGCAGCATGGCAAAGGACTCCGAGACCAATGTCCTGAATGAGCATGAGAGGCCCTGAGCTCCGAGAGAAGGTTGCATTGCAGGGAAGCAAGAGGCATTCTTGTCAGCTAACCCTTCTCTCTCGCATCTTATCTCTCTGCCTGAACCCTGCCGCCTCCACCACACTGTCTGTGAACTGCAGATTCCATACCTGGGGTTTTGTTGCTGTGAAGAACTTGGAGACACGGGCCTGTGGCAGCTTACTGACCCACCCATCCTTCCTCTCACTCATGGACCGACCAGCGGCTTTAACTGGAGAGAAACTTTGCTACAAGAATAATGCAAAAGGAAAGGGGAACCACTGAAGAGAGAGCCTTTCTGAAGACTGGAGAATGTCTTATGCATTGGAACTGAAGCAAAATACTGACACAGGAGAAAGTTATTCATAAACCTTTAAATGGATTCAAAAATAACACTCTAGCATATCAGAGTGAATTCGGTGCGTCTAGAAAAATAGGTCAATTTAGACAAATGCTTGGATTGTGGACAAATATACATGTATTCAAACACTGTCTCTCTCTTCAGGCTTCTGTCTGGCAGAAATTTCTTTGTGATGTAAGCTACTGAGCTTTAACGTACATTTTTTTAAAATCTTGAATTAAGCTGCAGGGAGGAGATCCAGTTTTCACTGCCTTCTGTGTAATGTTAGTGGCAATTAGGACTGTGCTCTGAATTGTGCACTTTTGTTGCTTGTTTCGTTTCTCATTTTTGGCCTTTGCAAATTTCATTATGGACCTTTGCAGCTTTGTTCTGAGCCATTTGGGATGGAGTTCACTTCCACCCCCTTTTTGCTACATTGTTCACGCGTTCCACAGGATCCCTCTCCCCAAAACACAATGGTGTAGAAGTGAGCACCTTCCCCGGTCCAAAAGACTAATCTAGGATCATGTGCCTAGTTTACTTCCACTATCAGAACCTTGAAAATAGATTTTAAATCTTTGAAATGAGCAGAAGGGAACTTGATGGGAACCAAAATATGAGCAGGAAGGGCTTGTTCACCCATCATGTTGAACTCATATCACTTTGTTGTGCTCAGCAACGTTGCTGCCCCTGAACGAGCATCAAAAGCCGGGTGTTTTCCGGTCATTTGGACGGTTGTCTGTGGTGTTCCGTCTGCAGCGGCACACCTGCCATGCAAAGCATCCTTTGGGACCTTGATCCACAAACCATGGCCATGCAGAACAGTATTAAATGCCTACCTCATTGGTAGTGTCCACTGCATTGGTGTGCCCCTTGATAGTTTTGGCCCCTGGCAACTACTCAGCCCTAACAAGTACTAGTATCAGCTGTGCATAGTAATTCTTCCCATGATTTTTGATTCCTTCTGAGTGGACCATTTGGGCCATCGCTGTTAAGCACATGCCTTTGCCCCATGACTTGCAAGATGATTCTCCCTTTCTGAAATAGACCAAAATCCTGGGGTTTCGTTTTGGGTCGTTTATGCTTCCAGCCACTGCCATGCCTCTCCAAATACAGGCAACCAGTTTAAAATGATGGCCACTATTTGCTGAAAGTGCATTTGCTCAGGTTTCTCTGCCAGGAGGGCTCCACCAATGGAAGGTCCTTCTGGTCTCTTTCACCACTCAGTAGAGTTCTCCAACACGTTGTGCAGCATTTTCAGGGTGCTCTGTGGTTGCCCTCAGGGCAGGAGGAAGTCCACCTCCACCAGGCCAGCGACCTGCTCCTCCAAATCTGGATCCAAGCCTCTGTTGGTACAGTAGGCATCAAGAATTTCTAATGTAAGCAAACATTCTTAGAAAGCGAATCTAGCAGAAGGACCATGGATGAATCTGTGTCAGTCACCAAAGCACAATGGACCCAGAGAATGTTGATCTGAATGATGGTTCAGAAAATTAGAATCAGGGTGAGTAGAAGTATCCAGGTAAGTGTGGATGCTGTTTAATACATAGGATCGTGTGCCCATGGACTGCTCATGCCACCAATAACCTGCCCTGGGCACGCTTTGAGAATGCTTTCCCAGTGCATGCCTGGCCACCCTTTTGATTTCCCACATTGTTCCTGGTGCAGGTCTGAACCAAGAGATGGAACGAAATTAAAAGGGTGACTCCTAGACTCTCACTCAGGGCTGCCTAGCAGAGTTTGGGATCACTGCTGCCAGGTATTGGCCCATGGAAGGCAGTAAAGGGGCAGAAATGGCCCCAGCAACAGGCCTCTTGATGATAGTACTTGCAAACCCAGATTTGGGCCTGGATTATAATTGCATTATAATTGCACCCAAGAAAGCATCCCGTGATCTTTGAGGAGCATCCAGACTATGGGAACCAGATGCCCTGTTACAGTGAAGCACTCACTGTACAGTGAGCCAACCCAGAAGACACAAATCCAGTTCAGAAATGGCACAGCACATGGGTAGCAGAGGTTTGGATGGTGGAAGTCCTTCTCTATTTCACTGTGCCCCTGTAGAAGCAACTATCTTAAGCATTTTAGCCTGCACTGAGACCAAGATTTGTTGGCCAAATTATATGCTGTAGAAATAACTAATATCTTTGCATGTTGGTACCAAAATATACATTATTAATTCAGATAGCCTAAGGATTTAGCCCTTGCCATTGATTGCATGTGAGACCAAATATTGCAAGACTTTCCACTAGATACAAAATAAGATCTTTTTTGTATGTGCCTGGTCTGTAGATGTCTTAACATTCTTTCAAATATCTTTAAACTGACCCCAAACAGGACAAGATATGGCCTTCTAGGAGAGATTCTGTATCAAACAAGTAAAGAGAGAAAAACAAGATGGCAGCCAGGTCCACTGCTGATTCTTCTATGCAAACCATCAGAAAAACGTTCAGATGCAGGTCTACTAGCATCTAGTCCTCCGGGCACTTGTTTACAAGTTTGGCACGTGAGGAAGTCAGCTTTTTACAATTAGACCTAATACTCCCTGATGACTCAACATGGCCCCATTCTAAAGACCAGCTACCATGATCCTTTACATTAGGGCTGCAGAATCTGGCTTTCAGGAGTTCTCTAGATGGCCACACATCCCTTCTGGCCCTGCTCCCCTTTTCCCTGTCAGCGATCATTAGGTGGTTTCCTGGCAGTTGTTCCTCAATCCAAACCACCAGAATCCACAGCTATGGCTTATTTAATGACTAAAAGAGCATTAAGGTGCAATCCTATACACATGCGTAGGATTGCGCCCTTAAATTACAATATGCTGGGGCTTCGGCCCTGCTTTCCTTGCCGTTTTGCCACTGGAATGCAGCCACGAGAGCTGCTCCCAAATGGAACTGGCCCTTGGGCTGAACGCTGTGTAACAACACCACTGCACACAAAAGGAGCTTGCCTTTCAGCCTTATCATGCCAGCCGTGCCCTTGTCCCTTCGTTCAGTCGTTCTCTGCAGGATGAGGTTTACCTGAAAAGAAACAGATGCCCAGTTCTATGCTGATTCATGCTATGGTCTGAGCATAGAATGGCAGAGCAAAAGAACACCACCAGTTGGAATCCATTTCTGTTCAGCTCTCATTTAGTTGTACCTAGAGGAGGATATAGCCCTAATAAGGAACTTTGAAGGGGTCCCATAGGCAGTGAACTAATGCAGAGTCAACAAAATGCTTTTTGTGTGCAATACGTATGTTTACTTAAATCATAATGTGTACATTTTACATGTGAAAGGTAGCAAGACATTCTCAGATGCATTATTTTTTACCAGGGATGTATAGTGAAAATCAAGGAGATGAAGGGAGGTGATAGCAAGAAAGGGAATTGCAGCATTGTATTTTGTAGTTGTTATTGCTGCTGGTATTTTTGGGAATATATATACACACACACACACACACACACACATGTATGCATATACATATATGTAATTTAAACTATTTTTGACTATGTACAGACATTCTGAAAATGAGTTAGTTTATGGCTTTTCCAGGCCAGTTTTCTGTGGAAGAATTTTAATGAACTTTGAACAATGAATGACAATCAAAACCAAAATGTTGGTTACTGGTATATATTTAATGGGGGGGAGGGGTCCCAGATGTGTGCGGGAGGGGTTGTTTTTGCACTGATAGCTTGCAAGTTGATAATATTTAATGGCATATTCTACAGAGTAAGTACAAGCAGCATTCCAGGCAGAGAAGAGTCAAAATATCTCACAACACTTTCATCAGAGAATAGCAGAATTGGTAGGGGCCAGAATGCCTTCAGGTCCAGCCCCCTGCTCAGTGCAGGACTCCCAAGTTAAACCATCCCTCTTAGGTGGGTGTTCACCGAATGGGATATTTGTTTCAGGTCCTTATTCAAACATCCGGTATAACCTGAATCAAGCCCAGATGTATGGAATGATTGGATCGCTATACAATTTGCTCTGTTAGCTATTTAGGTTGCAAGCATGCGTGCACTTCCATGGAAGTAAGTATCACTGAAGGTGACAAAACATGTGAAGGAAGAGTTTAAAGTCCTTGTTCTAGCCAGTGAAAGCAAAGGTAAGGGAGGAACATAATCTAATTTTAAAAGTATATTTTTAGATGTGCAGATATTTCTTTCAAATGTTAGGTTTCTTTAAACACAATGAAAATGAACTTCCAGTATTTTTGGAGTGGGCTAAGCATTTGCATTAATGGAATTGGTGCTAAGAAGGCAACATATACCTTCAAGTTGTTGAAACGCTTTACGATACAGAGTGAAAATTGTATGCCAACTTTCAAGTTATTAGAATGTTGCTTTAAAGGAAGAAGAAAATTGCTGCTTTCGTTTTGTGTTACTGCACATCTTCCACAGTTTGTCACCTGAAAACAATTGATCCAAATAAAAACTACGCAGTCTGAGTTTCTCACAGTATCTGTGCAGAAAGTGTCTAGTCCTTTTTCTCCCATAAAGTTCCATTTTGGGTCTCTCCAGATTGTCTCTAGCGCATAACATCAAGCCGGTTTTAATGGACAGATTAATGACATTAGTGCACATTTCGCTCTCTGATCTTTTTTGACTATTTTGGTGCAGCTGGTGAAAGAGGTAAAGACAGGAAGTATCCTATGATCCTTCCCCATTGAACTTGCCATAGGTTGCTCTCCTGGCCCCATGCTTTTCAGGAGGGATAGGCAACTGTCCCCATTCCGGGGCTGCAAGATGTTAGGGGCTTGGGCTTATCTTTCCAGACCCACCATTCTCTCCTCTGAAGCTCCACTGCCTGACGTCATATGGGAGTTTGTCGGAGGAAACAGAAGTGTGAAGAGATTGCTTTCATCCTCTGCAGGCAGAAGAGTCTCTCACAGTGGCAGAGAGAGGACTCTCTCCACTATTAGCTTCAATCTCTGTTTGGAGATAAGAGCTGATTTCTTCTCCCACCAGTAGATAAAGCCTACCCTTTTTCAGGGCTGAGAGAGTGGGCAGGCTGAATGGGCAACTCCCACGGCACGGAAATGTCCCATGGGGCAGTGGTTTCCCTCCCTGACTTCTGGAAGACCCGGAAGAAGCAAGTGTGCTACATCTAAAAGCAATATTCTACTTGTCTACGAGCTTGTGCTGAGTGTTTGAGAAGCTCAAGAGCTGCTGTAGAGTTTCTAGCAGTGCGCAAAGGCTTCAGCCATCACCTGGTCAAGCGTGCATGGAACAGAAGTCCTCACTCTTTTCCTTCCTTTCTTGGCTCCAAGTAATCACGTTCATGTCCTACTGACTTCAGTGGAGAGAGCAAGGAAAGTGGCTAAATGCTTCCCATTTCAATAAGTAAGGCTGAAAGTACATGGCATTTTGGCTGGATTGGGGCCAATCTGTGCTTAGTTACCTATTTGTTTCTAGAATATAAACTCTCAGTGCTGCAGTAGCAATTCTTGGCAGGTTAGACAGAACAAAATGCAATATTTTCAATAATGGAATGAAAAGAACTAATGCAATAACAACAGTAATGAAGAATATTTAAGCTAGCAGTGTAGTACAACTGAGATATATCTTTAAAGGGTTTTAATGCCTGGGAAAGAGAGACAGATGGAAAATCTTCTCCTGGGACTGGAAGGACAAGGTAGACGTGACCTTCTCTGGGTCACCGGTCCACTCGCCCCAGATGATGGAGTCTCCAGAGAAGCTCCTCCAAGCTCTCAGTGCATCCTTGACTAGAAAATAGACGAGTGAATATTTTATGTCAATTTTATGTCCTTGAGGAGGTGAGTGTGAGATTGCGAATGGGAAAGCCTATTTTTCAGAATGGTGAATCCACCTCATTTGCAGCTCAGGCTGTGAGAAAATGGAAAGAAATTCTTCTCCCCCACACAAGTTAGCCTTTAGAGAAGAGTTTGCCAAGCTGTCTGATGTCCACGACGACCACGTGAAAGGACCGACGGTACAGTTCCGTTGGAGAGAGGTGCACAAAATGCTTGCCATTTCGCGTGTTGTGCCCTCCCATGTTCTCAGGCCATCAGCCATGCTGGCTGGGACTGATGGGAGATGTAGTCCAAAAGCTCAGCAGGCACTGGCTTGCCTCCCTCTGCTCTGTCACGTCTCCCTTCTTTCCTCCAAGCCAAAACACTGCAGCTGCTTAATGTTTCTTCTCAGGGGACAAGGCTCTGGACCGCGATTATGTTTGTTTCTGCACCTTTTCCATCACCTGCCCCAAAATAATCATGTGCAAAGTAGGACTGCAGCCTAAATGGGTCGTCTCCCCCATTAACGAAGTCTGCAAGATTATCAGCGATGTGCTGACAGAAAGAAATTCCTTCCCCCTCCACAAGTTGGCCTTTAAAGATCACTTTCTTGAGCTGCCCGGTGTCAGCAGAGACCACAGAAAAGGTTGATTTTAGAAAAAACCACAAAGAGGGTCACGGGGTCCTTGACTGCAGCCACAGAGGAAAGTGCCTCAGTCTGCGAGGTGCGAAGGTAGGTGGGAGCAGCGAGAGGAAAGGGGGCAGATCCTGCCACCGGTGAGGTCATGGCACATGCTGCCCTCTTGAAAAGGAGGAGCCAGCTGCAGAGGCAAAGAGGAAACTCTCCGAGTCACCGAGGGACTGCCTGCAAAGCAGCAACGACCACGACATGGTCTCCGCATCCCTGCTCTGCCTCTTGGTCTTGCTGCCGCTGCATGGTACGTAACAATGGGGAGCTTATTTATGCAAACTTTCCAGCTTCAGGGGACCCCTTCTGTCCAGCAGGTTGTCCAGTGAGCCACAGATGATCCCAGGTGATGGTCTTGCTCCAGCCTGGTGCCCTCCAGTTCTGGTGGACTACAGCTCCTATCATACCCTGCCAACACTGCGAAGCACTATGAAATAAGATTCCACGCCATGAAAAGGAGAGCATTGACTCAATCCAGAAATGGTCCTGGTTTTGGAATGTGGTGTTGTACAAGGCCAGATTTAACCGAAGGTGGGAGAGGAGCCCAATGCCTGGCAGAAAGTAGCTTTTCCCCAACAGATTTCAGTATGTTCAGGGATTCAACTTAACTGCTCCCAGTTGCATTGGCCTCTCCCACCAACAACACCACTGCCATTTTACAACCTCAGTTTTTGCTTTTAGGGTGAAGAATGTGGTAGGTGTGCATGCAAAGCAACCCCAAGGGTTCCTCTCTCAGCCTTTGAGAACAGCCTACTTGGATTTGGAGCCCCGAGTCTCTGGGAGACCCACGGCCCCACCAACCTGCTGTTCAGGGCACCTTGCCGAAAGCAAGATACAGGGGCCCGGATGATCTTCGCAACTGATCTCCCTAGAAGAAGTGGCTTTTTGCCCACATGTGCTTCACCTCCCGCTCACCCCCATCTGCATCGTTACCTTTTCCTGAATCAAATGTTCTCCTCTCCTTTGTTGCTGCACCCCTTTTTACAAAGTGGGGGGGGAGTGTCCTTTAAAGACTCTTGGTAAAAAAAGAAGGAACTTGAGAGCCTATGTAAATTAGCATATGCAAAACTGTTTTGCTTTGTTGGTTTTTGGTTTGGGGGCTGTCTGTGTGTGTGTGTCTGTTTGCTTTTGGTCCTGTGTGCCTGAGCCCTGAGTCTTTGTACCTACGACTGCACCCCTGGATGTTCTATTTAGCTCATGGTTGAGACATTGTGTGCAAGGCTGAAGACAGACAAACTGTTCAAACTGTGGTGGAAGCAGGTTGAGCCGCTGTTCACCGCAACGCAAGGACTTTATTTACGAGGCTGGGGATGTGCATGCAAGCCGTGCCCACTGCCTCTGTGTGGATTTTCTTTCTCTTCAAATGGAAGGCTTTGCATAAATGATTCTAGGATGGGGGTGCGTGTGTGCAATTCCTTCCTGTCTCAGTTCGAGGGCTTGTGAATTCACACACCTTTCACTGCAGCCTCTAATGCTAGTCAGAGGAAGCAGAAAGTGTGGTCGAGGCCCCATGGAAAACCACAAAAGCAGCTGACACGGCGCTTGGCAGGTGTTTCTTTTTCAGAGATAGAACTATGGGACATTGTACTGAGCCCTACAGGCAATTGTGAACTCATTCTCCACATGGATGGAGGCCTGGTGTGATGCCAATGCCTCTGGGGTGCTCACAGATGCACTGCCAGAAAAGTCAGTGAAAGAGGACGGTGCTTTGCACAGAAGTTGATAACTGAAGTGCACATGCTAAGCTAAAGGGTGTGTATAGTGGAAAAAGTGCATGTGCTAAGTGATGTATATGGAGGAAACTGTAGGAATGGTTACTGAAATAGAAATACAGTGTGCGCCACCATAACTGGATGACCCATGTGCCTACTTCTTAAGTCATCCAGGTGTTCTCTGTGCATGGGCGACTTCAAGGCTGCAGCTGCTCTCCCTTTGGGCTCATAGAATCAGAGAAGAGTAGAGTTGGAAGGGGCCAAGAAGGCCATCGAGTCCAACCCTCTGCTGGTGCTGGACACCACGTCACACCCTCCCACTCAGGTGGCTGCCCAGTTTCTTTTTAAATGTCTCTCGTGTGGAAGAGCCCACCACCTCTCCAGGCAGTGGTTCCACTGTCATATTGCTCTGATAGTGAGGAAACTGTTCTTGATGTCCAGCCTGAATCTGGGTTGTTGCAACTTGAATTGATTATTCAGAGTCTTACACTCTGCCATCAGCAAGAAGAGAGCTTGACCTTCCTCTTTGTAACAGCCTTTGAGGTACTTATAGAGGGCTATCATATCCCCCCTCAGTCTTTTCAGTTCTTTATTCTTAAAACTGTGAACAGGACAGTCCTTTAGAGGATGCCACAAAACTGAGGACTGCCCTGTAAAACAGGACACATGGCCACCCTACCAAGAGAGAAGTACCAATAGGCTTAGAAGAGCCATAAAGTTTGCAGAAGTACAAAGAAAAAAGATGGGGGAAGTCCCACCCTAAGCCAGCCCAATGAGGACTAAGCACTGGGGGACACTGGTGTACTGTTGGGGATTTAAAAGGGATGTAATGGAGTATCTTGGAAAGGGGCATGGTTGGCTGGCAAGCTGGAAGGGTGGGCAGGAATGTTCTGCACGACAACATTTCATTGCAGGTACCGCTTGTTCCTCTGTATCAAATAAGTTATTCTGCAAGGCAGCCTACTCACTTTTTGTCCTCAGGTAGATTAGGTTGAGAGACAGGCCCAGTTGAGCAGAGAAGAGAAGAGAAACATGAGGTCATCAAGTCCAACCCCTGCTCCACTTCCACATGTGGTCCCCCATCCAGCTGCAGGCCTGTGACTTTCCAGCTTAACAAAATTAAACCCCTTAAAAAATTTACTTAGGATTTCTGGATTTCTATGAGCATGCTAAAATCTCCATGGGAGGCAGGCTTCCATGGATGGGCTGATTCATATGTCAATGTGTCTCTTTTCTTTCTTTATCACTATATGTATTTATCAGATTTATATCCCATCATTTTTCTTACAAAGAACCCAAGGCAGCTGAGATAATTCTCCTCCTCTTCTCCACCTTATTCTCACAACAACAACCCTGTGAGGCAGGTTGGGCTGAGAGTCTGGGACTGGCTGAGCGGGGACTAGAACTCCGATCGCCTGAGTCCCAGTCCTGCACTCAAACCACTAGCCTACGCCGGCTCTTTTAATCCATTGCAGCTTTTATTTTGAGCTTTATACAAACCCCATCCCCAAAACAGATTACCCAGTGAAGCACCATGGATAGCCAGCCCCACTGGCATGGGAGTCAGCATTCTCCCAAACTCCCTCTTTTGCATTTTAGTAGCTCCTTTTCAGCTACAGTCCTTTGGCTGTAGGCTATAGTCCTGGAGACTACTGTTAAAAGCAGCAGTCAATTGTCGTGTGTGTAGGGAGGAATGAATAATCTTTAAAAGATGGATTGAAATACCAACTCTTTAAGCTATCAGGGGGATTCTTCTGTTTCATTCAGAAGCAACCTTGGTTTTGTTTTTGTCTTTGTTTTTTTAATCTGTATTTTCTTAACATAAACAAATCCATAAAAGAGAATGTGAAACAAAGCAAACTAAAATAAACAAAGTGAGCAAAGTTGCCAAAGGAATTTTAATGGATATGACCTATGCATTGAATCCCCAAATCTATCCATCTTCCTGTATCCATCTATCCAACAGAAACGAAATCATTAATCTATAAAACAACAGATCTTCCAATCGCTTCAAATCCTCTACTGCTTTTCCTTTTCTTTTCAAAACTCCCTGCAACTCCCATTAGTCATCCTGAGCATAATAAATGTCTGTTCATCATTAAATTCTTCAAACAGTCTTCTGTTTACATAGTTAGCTAATTTTGCAGGAGTCTTGTTGTTGGTCAGTCTCAATCAACAGTGCACTGAGTGAAACTTTTTCTTTGGCAGGAGCATTTGAGGAGTATCAGGCTGAGCACCAAACTGTACTAGAAGGACAGAATTTGGACTTGCACTGTGCTTTTGCTGGAGATGGCCAGTCTGCACTTGAATGGAAGAACCCTTCTGGGTTTGTGCTTTTTTTCAATAGCTGGCAAGGTAAGTTAAGAAAAGCTTTTCCAGTGGAAGAAGGGGAGCGGTGGGATTTCCTGCTGCAGTCTGAGTCATATACACCAACACCATTTGCTTCTGGCAGAGCCAACGACTCTCTTGCAAGGCGTCAATGCAACGGAAGTCCCACCACTGTGGTTAGGATGTGTGAAAACAGAAATTCCTTCCAGTAGGTTTATGGTGGCCTTTACAATTTTTTTAAAAATTAAAATGTCTCTGCTCCAGTATGAGCAGTACACTTTGCCTTTGGCCTAGTGGCCTCCTGGCCTGGGAAAGCACTTGCCACAAGAGACATATGAGTCTTTAAGGTGCTGCCAGATGTTTACCCCAGAGCAGAATTTCCCTGGCTGAATATATTTGAGGCCCAGGGAACAGGGTCCTTCTTGATTAAGTCTGGGCTCAAAACTCATGTTCCTGATTAGTTGTTGTCTTGCAACACTCAGCATCTGGCCCTTGGCCATGCTGGCTGGGCCAATGGGAGTGTAGCCGAAAACATCTGGAGGACACCTGGCTGGGAAAGCTTTCCTATGGGAACAGGCCATCACCTTATGTTGTTCCCAGGGCCAGCCCAACCCATTTCTCCCTCCCCTCACCCCAGGGTCAGCAAAAACATTGTGAGTCGAAACAGGCCTCCAATTTTAATCCAGCTTTTGTGGGGAGGATCCCACTCCCAGCTTGACCTAGGAAGGACTCCCTTGTGACTAAAGCAAAGGCGTGGTTGGGGAGAATGTCCAAGAGTATCTTGGATTGATGTGGAAGATTCTGGGAAGAAGGTCTAGGCACAGAGAGCCAAGATGGCGGCATTTCTTCACTGGTGGGAACTTTCATAGCCCTCCAGTTCTGCCTACTCTGATTTCAATCAATGTTTGGGAACCCAACTTGTCTGGTAAAGCTTTGCCTCCCCACAATTCTCAGCGACCGTTTACTGACAGCTACAGTTGCATGCCTTCAGCAAAGCTCATAACTAGATGCCACCTGTGATGGTGGAAGGCTGTGAAGGAAAGGCTCTTACTCTCTCTCTTACCCATTTGTGTGTCCTTTTACAGGTTTGAAAAATCAGAGGTACAAACTTATCCATTCTTCAGAGAATAGTTTGTCTATTCGTCTCTCCAATATAAAGAAGCATGAGAACGGTGTATACACGTGTTTGTATTACAGTCTGCCAGTCAAAAGAAAGCTGGTGAACGTCACTGTCTTAGGTTAGTCCTTTAACTTCCGGCTTTCAATGAATGAGAACATGAAGAAATGGAAAGGGTGTTGATGGGGCTTAAGCCAAGGCAACCTTTCAGTAGCAAGAGTACAAGTTGCCTATCTGATTATTTATCTTGTTGTTACAGATGCACCCATCAAAAGTCATTTGGAAGCATCAAAAATTAGTGTTCCCAACGAAAATGAAAAGGTTGTTTTAAAATGTTCTGTCTGGGCCCCTAAGCCCCGTCCTCGGATTACGTGGCTGCTGGACAATGGGATGGAGATCTTGGGTAAGTGTCAAATAATTTACTTCTTTTGATACAGCATCCTTGACTTTTTAATATGCTTTCTTAAATCAGGGTCAAGCCAAATCCTGAAAAGCCTCAAATGTGTTTTAAAAACAAGCTTTGGAAAGGGCAAATCAAGATAATGCAAACTGGGGGATGAAAATACTCCAGTAGAACAAGGCAACAAAGAAGGAAGCAGGCAGGAATCTGACAGGAATAGGAGGGCTAAGAACTGTTAAAGAGTGGATGAGCTTCTGATTTTGAGGATGGTTTTAAGGTTTTACTATTATTAGTTGTGGCTGCCACATTATAATTTTATGGATTAATTATGTATGATTTTTTTTATTTTTATGGTTGCTCAAATTGGTTCAATATGTTGTATCCCCCCATCTCATTTTACTTTATTTTCTTTACTGATTATTTATTTCTGCTCATTATTATTTATTTTATTGCTATTATTGGTTTTATTGTATTTTTGTACTGACTATGTTTTAAGCTGCCCAGATAGCCTTATGGCTAATTGGATGGCATATAAATCAATCAACCAAACAAACTTTTTTTATGGATTCAAAATAACTGGGTAGATATTGGCAGGCCAAACTGGTCAACCAAACCTCCAGATTTTTAATTTAATGCATGCATAAAAACTTTCCCTTTGGAATTATTTGTGCTACCTTCATTCCCAAATGCATTTTAGGTGATGCCAAACACCAGCAGAAGGGGAAAAACTGCAATTCAACCAGCACCCTCATAGTCTACCGATACTTGCCAAATTCTACCATTTCTTGTGTTATCCGTCACAAAGCTCTCGGAAGAAGAAATGTAATGACAACTTTACACTTCAAGAATATCAGTAAGTGAAAGATCTGTGCGGTGAGCTGTATGCAACACTGAAAATGGTATAATACTGATTTAATTACAGAAGCCACTTTCTGGGGTAAGGAAGGCAAGGACGGAACACTGAAATGTCTTCCCCATTTTCACTCATCCTGATAGAAAAGGAATTGCTTTCTAAAAGAAGTTCATAGGAGAAAAAAAGTTTGGAGAAATGGGCCATCTTTCACAACGCAGGCAGCCTCTACCTTCCTGTGTTTAGCACATTTCAGGGCAAGCAAAACCAGCAGCAAAACTGCAGCAAATAACAACTTGACACCACACCCACACACAAGAGCTAGGCATACTAAAACTGCTCTTAAAAAGCTAGGATTTTTTAAACCACTTCATTTGGTACAAAAAAAAAAAAAAAAAATCAGAATATAGGTGCCAGGCAAGCTTCTCTGGAGAAGACATTCTAGAGACAGGTGCCACCACTCTGAAGGCTCTGTCTCTTGCATGTATGCATGCATGCATTTTTTTAGCTTAGATCTTGCCTCCCCCCACACATCCAATAAGGCACCCAAGGCAGCTTACATAGTTCACTTCCTCTCTGTTTATCCTCCCAACAACCCTGCAAGGTAGGTTAGGCTGAAAGTCAGACTGTGGTTCCTGGAGCATGGCTTCAGACATCACCGAGGGTCTGGTTAGGTAAAGATGTCAGCCACTAGACAACCAGATACCCACAGGATACCTCATGGCTATAGCCCATGCCCATTTTTGCATGGAATCTTGACATACAGAAATAGACTACCTCCAACCCTGGAGGTTTTATTTTGCCATCACATGTAATAGCTGATGATAGATTGATAATCGATAAACGTATTCAGCCCTCTTTTAAAGCCATCTGAGCTGGAATGGAATTTCCGTTTCCTTTTTTCTTTCTTTTTTCCTTTTTCTCTCCTGAGTCTATCCAACAGCATGGCATGGATGACCCTGTGTTCTGTTACAAGAATGGGAGAGATGAGATCTTGTTCTGCCTTCTTTTTCCACTTGAGCAGCAGTAGCTGCATGGGATGAAGGAATGCATAAAACCTTTCATGCACGAAATGAGAACTTCAGAACTTCTTGCATTTCTATTTTCCAGAACTGGCTGCAGAGTCCTTTTCAAACCCATTAGGCTTTAGCACAACAACCACAGAGAAGCCCCATCATTACACAGGTAAAGACCAACATGGACATCCAAAAAAGCACTGCTGCATTCCCCCCACAAAGAAACAACCTAATTATCTATTGATTGACCGGTATGGGTGGAGGCTACCTTAGGTGGCTTCAAATGGGGACTGGGTAAATCTGCAGAAATTCATCGGCAACTGGCAGCCATGAGCGCTGTACGGAACTTCCCGTGTTCCCAGTCGGTGCAGCTACTTGGGAGCCATAAGAGGATCAAGCCCAGCTTGTCCTTGGCTGCTATGGGAAGAGGTTATGGGGCTAACACAGGTTACAGCTGGTACCTCCTGGGTCGCAGGGAGGAGAGACTCCATGAAACTGAGAAGCCATGGGGCTTAGAAACCACTCTGGTTCTCCCTGGTTGATGACTGTGGGAAAGAAGATGCCAACTTAGATGGACTTTTGGTCTGAGCTAGCGATAGCTTTCATACATCCTTCCTACAGCCTGAAAGTAACTCTTCTCTTTTCTCATGTCAACAGGATTAAAGAAAACACTGAATACAACAGAAGCAAGCTTTAGTACGCAGGCACCGTTTTCCAGAAGTGGAGAAGCAACTCTGAATTCCGTTGTCACCAGAGGTATGTTGAAGCAATTTCCAAGCAATGATTTCCAAATGGAAAAATGGAATTAACCCTGCCCACGAGCCTACATATTGTTAATAATTTCATCCACATACTGTTCCAAAGCCAAAGCTCTCCGAGAGCTTGGCAATATATGCAGCTTGTGTCAGCCATCAAGTTATTCACAGTAACACCAGTGCTGCCTCATTTTAGATTCAGGCCAGCAGCCACAACAAGAGCAATAAAATGCGCAAAATCAAAGGGAAATGCATGTTCACACAATGTACTAGTAGGATAGGAAGTTTGCCATCACAAGATACCATGATGGCCACCAGTTAAGGAGTCTTAGACAAATTCATGCAGGACACAACTCATCCATTAGCTCGGATGGGGAAATGGAGCCTCCATCACCAGTGGCAGTTTACCAGAGAAGACCAGAGGAAGGGCAGAAACAGCAGGACATGGCTATCCCCTTTACAGCATATTGGTGGAATGCCCTAAGTCTCTCCATCCTGAGGAAAAAGAAGATGGTCTGACTTTGCAGGGCGATTCTTCTTCTTGCAGTGATTGCAGGCACAATGCTATGCTTGTTTAGATAGGAAAAAAAAACCTCCTAATACTCCTGGTATTCTTTGGCCAGCATAACTATTAGGAGTGTTAGGAATTTTCCCCCTCAAAACATGCAAATGCCTTTCTCAAACCAACAGAAACAAACCCTCCAAACCCGCACAAAACTTCAAGATGATTTACAACATGTCACATTTAAAACAACTGTAATATCTATCCATTAATCTGCAGCTTATACATAAAATAACTAAAAACATCAGTGGCAGCTGCCAACAATTTGGCTGATGCATTAAACATATTAACATGAACTATCCAATGCCTGGGAGTAGAGGAAAATCCTAAGCTGATATCCAGAAGATGGCAATGTGGGCACAGAGCTGATTTCACTGGGGAGAGCATTCCATAACGGTGGGAACGAACCCTTAACAACATAAGATATTAAAGTCGCAGCACTTCTCTTTTTTCATGTTCCAAGATTTAGCCAGGACATTAAACAGAACAGAAGAAAACTCAAGCTTACCAACACCATTTCCAACCAGTGGCAGAGCAACTCTGAATTCCAGTACCATTCACGGTACGTTGACATGATTTCCAAACCATTTCCAAACGCAAAAACGGAAAATCATTTCTCCTTATTAAATGTATAGATACCACTTATTTGAAATAGTGTGCTGTTTTATGAACATTACAATAAATGTTTGCTGTGAGATTTGAAAGCTGCAATTCTTCTGCTTCCAAACAGGGTCTGGCAAAATATTAAATGTATCAGAAGGAGACCTGACTACACAAACACCATTCCTGAGTACGGACATAACTCTTGATTCCCAGATAAAGAATGGTAAATTAGCAGAACTTAATATCCATTTCCAAAGGGAACACAAGTAGTCTGTTGAAACTGAATACTCAAAGGCATTAACTGGTTTCTTTTCCTCCCAAAAACCAGGAACAAACCTGACCCATGATGGAATCTTCTTAAGGAAACCAAACATCTTGCTACCAGCACTTGTGACGGTGTTGCTCGTGGTTCTGATTATCTTCGTCATTCTCTTCATAGCAAAGCTGTGGAAGGCACATAGGAAATGGAAGAAAGGTGAGGCCTGGGGCTGATCAAACTAAGCAACAATGTGATTTTTTAAAATGACTGCCACAACCGCTCCTGCTTCCACAGTAAGCATCTTTGGTCAGTCACCTGACCCCCATGTGGCACTTACTGCAGAGTACCACATGCGGTGCAGTGTAGTGGTTCGAGCTTGGACTGGGATTCAGAAGGTCTGGGTTCTAGTTCCCAGCTGGGCAGGGTGACTTTTGGGTCAGTTGCTGAATTCATTGTGAGAATAAAATGAAGATGAGGAGAGTGATGGCTGACATCTTGTCAGCTCAGAGGAAAGAGAGGAGATAACAGTAATTAAGTGTCTGTTTTATTTATGTAGCTCAATAACAATTGTGGTAATGTGATAGGGATTGGTGTACTGTTTTACCACCTCACTTTTATGTGGTTGGGAGGCCCTTTATGTAGGGGGAGAGAGGTGACCAGATTACATCAAACCTTTCCCACACTTATGAGTTTCCAGGCTCAGTTTTAAGTTTCTGGTGTGGACCTTTAAAGCCCTACATGGTTTGGAACCAGACCCTCTGAAGGTCTCCCTGTGTTCATATGGGTTTTGCATGCATACCATGCTAAGGGGGCCTTGCACGCAGAGGCAGCTGCACATTTCGAGGGGAACCCCAGCTCAGCTAGTGAGGAGGAGATTGCAATGGAATCTCAGCACGTCCAAGGAGTAGACCAAGGCCAGGGAATGTCTGAGAAGATATGCAGGGAGGAGTTGGAAGTTTGGGTGGAGAAGAGCCAACCTTTGGGGATGAGGCGGTAGGAGAAGAGGAGGAGGGTTTGACAGTTTGGACTCCGCCAATCTGTGGGGAGGACTTGGAGCTGGAGGCTGGACATGTCTCATAGCAGGGGAGTGGAGACAGAGAGCTCAGTGGGTGGTCAGACACAGAAGTCCTTCTTCCTGAGGAAGTGGCACCGGTTACTAGGTGCCAGCACCAGCAGGAAGTTCAATGGGCGAAAGATGGGAAGAGCGCAGAAGAGCACAATTCCACAGCACCCACGGTTTTTATACTGCCTTCTGGAACGAGATGTAAAAATGCAAGGGAAGGATGGATGTTAAAGCGGGCTCAACGTTTCACCCTGTGTGAACTCAGAAGCATGTAACAATAAAGTGACGCATAACCATACGAACCTCAGCACTCCAACCTCTACTCTGTAATGCACTGCTGGCAGGGTGGTATCTACTAGTAACAGGGCCTTTTCTGCAGTGGCCCTGTGTTTCTGGATAGCCATCCTGGGTGACTAGTGTGCTGCCTTCATTGTTGGATTGAAGGAAGATCTTCACATTTTCACTTCTGTCTACATTCAAATAAATGAATGGCACTGTGTTTGGGAAAACTTGTACAAACTGCTGTATTTGAAATTTCTTTAATGTTGATATTGTATACCACTTCGTTGTTATTTTAATACTTAGGAACTTTCATCACTCTATTTTGTTATTGTAAGCCACCTGAGGGTAAATATTATGAAAGGCGGGACAGAAATTCATACCGTAATCAGCATGAATCATGATGGAAGTAATTGAATCCTTGGAAAACTAGCTTGCAGGGTATAAAATGACAATTTTTATCATGTTCAAATAATGCATTCACTACATACAATTTATAGCACTACCTTTCCATACTCTTCCTTGGGAGTAAGTCACATGGAACCCAGTGCGGCTCACTTCTGCCAGAGTCTGCTTCTTCATGAAGAAATATGGTGTAACTCACTGTAGCTCTTTCTGGATGTCTTCTCTGTAGAAAATGAAGTTTCAGAACAGACCCTGGAGAGTAATCGGCCCAGGCCAAATGAGGACAATCATAAACAAAAGAAGAATAGAAATGGTAAGTTATGGAGCTGAGAAATGAGTTTGTGTACAGTACAAGTGCATGGTCTTCAAAATTACCATTTTACCACCTGGCAGCCAAAGCTGACCCCTCAGTTTTAGTCTGGCCCTTCACAATCATGGCTTTCTTTGCACCCATCTTCTGGCCGCGTGAAAGCCAGGCCAAAGGCCAAGCGGGTCAGCAGCACCCTCGTAAACCCCTCACTATTTCATTCTCTCCATCCCAAGTTTATGATTCATTCCACCCAGCGGAAGATGCCCTTAAACACCCCTCACTTGTTGAAAGAACACGAGGGGGTCACAGGGTTGCATTACGGACCCTGTTCCATGGGTTCATGTGCCAGCCACATCCCCATGATGTGGGAGGCCTTGTTCCTGTCCCCAGGTGTGCCAAATCCAGGTGAGAGCAGCTGCAAAGATAATCCAGTCAAATTCATTGTGCCAAGCATCCAGGTCAGGCAGGGGCATCCAAGAGACTGGTTTTGGGGGATAGCTGAAGGTCACCAGATCTCTCCATTTCAGAAAGTCAAGGCAACTCAGAATAAACACCACAGTCTACAACAGTGGTGCCCAACCTTTTCTATGCCCTGCACCTCTAGAAATGTTGATTTATGTTCACATCCCCTACAAAAGTCATATCGCCATCGAAGGGGAAGAAGTCAAATTTTTCAGTTTTGAACCACAAACTGAATTACATACAGTACTGTGCACAAAGTGAACTCAGAAAAATAAGCGTTTTGCTCAGTGCATGGAATTCAAGTATAAACTGAGCAATTAGGAAAAATTGTAAGCAATAAAATCAATCCCTGGCATGAACATAAAATTCAATGACTTCTTTGTTCTTGCTTCTCATTCACAATTTTGTCAAAATGTGGAGCTTCCTTGCTGATTGCGATCTGTAAGTCTGCCTGTGGATTCAGTGATTCCTGGTTTTTCTCTTGATTGGCAAAAGAGAATTGAATCCAAATGCAAACCAAATAATAATAAATTATTTTATTATTGCTATAATGCAGCCTTCCTTTTTGTCTTTAAAATGCTATCTTGCACCCCCTAGTTGGGAACCCCCCTCTCCAATAAAGAGGAGGTGATGCTTGAGCTAATTTATAGTTGGATGTAAATCAGTGCAGTTGGCTAATGAGTTCAGCATTTTCTTCTATGGGAGGCCCCACACTCTGCCTGTTGGACTTCTGCCTGTGAATTCCCTCTGGCTCTGGCTCCTGCCCTTTATTTATTTATTTATTTATTTTGAAAGGCATCATAAGTCAGCAGTACATTTAGTAAAGGCTGAGTGGAATAAAAAGCGTTTACAGCTGGTTTCAAAACTGCAAGAGAACGAGGCATGTTGCATTCTCAGGGGAAGGAATCCCTCATATGTGGAGCCACCACTGATGAGGCCCTGTCTATCACACCTTTCACTGTGGCATCTTTTAATGGCAGAGCAGAGAAGAAGGCTTCCAAGGGTGATCTTAAGGGCCAGGTAAATTATAATATTGTCTGAATGGGTTTTTATTCATCAGGAATGCCAGAGGTCACTGCATGTGGTTTATATATAGCAAAAATAAGCACCTTTGTAGGAAGAAAATACCAATATATGATGTATTTATCTTTTCTAGTAGTCCCTTGGAAGACCAGCAAAAGATACATAATTCAAGATTCATGCATGAGGAAATCAAAGAACTCTGAAGAAAGCCAAGATTCATCTGTCTTCGAGAAACAATTCCCCTATGTTAAACGAAGTGATCTGTAAGCATTCACTCCTACTGACAATATTGTACTGTATATAGTTTCCTGGAGTGGCATTCTCCCTATTTATTCTGTACAGCCTCATTCTGTATATATTTCTTAGCTGTCAACATTTCCAAGGATCACAGGCCAGGCCAGCCTCCTGAATTCTACTTGAAATAGTCATATTGCAAATAAAAAGAAAAATGTACTGACAGTGCTCTTAAAAACTTGTCATTTGTGTATGTTTTTTTAGCCAGTATGTTGGATGCTGTAAAATACTTAGCCTTGATCAAGCATTGCAGAGTGTACAAAGTACTCCATGCACGTTGCCTTAATAAGTTTTCCTAACAGACCTGTAAGGTAAGTCAGAATGACGGAACCCATATTACAGATGGGAAGGCTGAGGCCACCTGGTGAGTTTATGTGAATGGATCATTTTGACTAAGGCTATTCTGTGGACTTGTAGAAACAGTAACAGGTGAGGGGGAGCATTTGAGGCAGTTGGAAGTGTTGCCCATATTAATAATCTGCCCCATATATAAAAGATGAATGTAAGGAAGGAATATAGGGACATATTAATGAGTGCTGTTTAGGATATGAGATTGTAAACTACTTCCCTTAAAAGCCAGCCTGGCCATTTTCTTCATCTGAAGTACAATCAAGTTCGTACCCACTAGAAGTCATATGGGCCCAGAAGATATTCCCGGCCCTTCCTGAATTTTCAGTTCACCTTTTTTTTTTAAGTGCTCTTTTCTATTTACATCACTCTAAGGAAAAGTGAGGATTGAACCCAGTAGCCATAAGAAATAAACTTATTCCACATGCAAGCAACTCAGAATGGTGGGAACACATCCTCATTTCCTGCTTCACACAAACATTCCAAATCAAGGTATTAACTTTTATATGCCCCTGTGCCACAAAATAAGCCATGGTCTGCCACGAATTTTCTGGAGAGGAGTGGAAGATCCTGCCCACTTCAAAATCCACAATAATTTCTTCCACTTAAAATTGTCACTTTTGTGGAACTCTCTTCACATTGTGATGAACCCAGAATGCAATTGCATTGCAGGTAACAAATGGAGGCAAGCTGGCCATGCAACCTCAGCCTTCAACCACCCGTCTTTCAGGATTACACAAACCATTTCAGGACCAGTACTTTGGGTGCAAGACACAATTGCAGTGGGCATGTAGGTGGGTGGGAGGGGGGAGCTGGTTTGGGGAGAGTGGCAAAGAGGCAGGGACAGGTAAATACACAACACACATGCACCACACCTTGGATGCAATAAGGCGTAGAAGCCAGCCCCATATGCATGAATGGGTGTGAAGGAGTGCTGGAAGGAGAGGTGTGTGTGCAGACACAAGGGACCTGCTGCCATGGGGTTCCCGGGTCAAGTTAATCTAAACACGAGGCTGACCTGGGGTCTGAACTTCGGCAGACAAAACTGCTCCTTTGGGGAATCCACTCCAGGCTGGTTCAGCAGCCATTTCATAAAAAGCTAAGGACTCAAGCTTGGGAAAGTAACCTGGCAAGGAACTGAGCACAGAGCAGAGCTGGCTTTCAATGACAAAACATTTTCCTCACCATCTACAACGTGGGTCCTCAGACTATGGCCCGCAGGCCGGATAAGGCCCGCCATGGTCATTTACCCAGCCCGCCTCAGAGCTTTTGGACTCGTTCGGAGAAAACGATCTCCGAGAGAGTCCGAAAGCTCTGAGCCAGCACATGCATTCCCTGAAACTCTTTCAGTGTTGGGGACTAGCAGAGAGCCGGCAGACGTGCCAAATTGTAAGAGCAACCTTGAACTGCGTGTGCGCCGGCTCTTCCCCCCGACCCTGCGTTGCACGCGTGCTCTGGCTCTGAATACAGAGCAGGAACGCAGAAGAGAGGAGGGCAGAAGAGAGAAGACGAAGACACTAAACAAGGATAGAAGGTAAGAAGAATATCGCTTCTAAAATCCATTTTTAACTATGTAGGCCATATCCTGGGTTGTGGGCCAAGCCGCGGCCGCCTCACCAAGCCCGGGGGCCGACAGGCTGAGGCAGAGCGGGGCTGTGGCTCCCATGCCTCCGCCACGGCCTTCTCTGGGCAAGCTGCCGCCATCGAGCGGGGAGAGGAGGGAGGCGCCCCGCTCGGCCGGCCGGCCATGGCCCCGTCCCTCGCCTCCCCTCGCCTCAGAAAGCAGCCGTTACCTCCCCGCGCCCGCCTCTCCGGCCTTCCGCTCCCCCTCCAGGGCCAGGCGAGCGCCTGCGAGGGCCCTTCCTTCCTCCGGAGCTGGGAAGGCCTGGACCAAGGCGAGCGCGCCCTCCCGGCTGCCCTCCTGCCGTGCTCTCCCTTTTGGCGGGCGGTGAGGCGCCATCTTGGGCTTCTGCTGCAGCCCAAGCAAGCAGAGCAAACATTTTTAATTTTTCAATTATTTGTTCACATTTTAATTTATTTGTATTTTAATTTTAATTATTTTTATTTATTTTAATTTTAATTATTTTTATTTATTTCAATTTTAATTATTTTTATTTATTTTGTAATGTGCAGTCTGCATAGGAATTCGTTCATATTTGTTTCAAACTACGGTCCAGCCCCTCGACAGTCTGAGGGACAGTGAACCG
Source organism: Varanus komodoensis (assembly GCF_004798865.1). Taxonomy (NCBI): domain Eukaryota; kingdom Metazoa; phylum Chordata; class Lepidosauria; order Squamata; family Varanidae; genus Varanus; species Varanus komodoensis. Next base: position 5,194,482 of record NW_025335856.1, read on the forward strand.
GCCCCGTTTTGAAAGTCTGAGGATCCCTGATCCGCCACAAAGTATCCCAGCGAAAGAGGCAACCAAAGCAGACAGGCAGCCCCAAGCAAAACATACAATCATCGCCACAAGTGAGCCGACTGACACATCGCAAACTCGCAAACCGCTGCCTCTCATGGGCCAACCCTTACCAAGAATGTGAAGACATGGAGTCATGGAGGGGGGGTGTAAAAATGGGTGGAGAAGCCTGGATTTTTCCACCCCCCTCCCATTATCACAATTGTATCCCTTAACCACCTCACTAGCATCACTTTCTTTTTGCTGGATATGCTAAGCTGCAACCTTGCTTTCTAAGACTGCACTGGGACCCGCATGAGATCTTGAAGCATTCTTGGAAATAAAGTCACCAGGAGAGGAAATTATTATTAATACATGAATGCCAAGCCACTTGCTCGTTGTTTTATTAATAAAGGCTTATTGATAAGTATCAATATAGGAATAATTCAGTATTATTGATAATACATCTACAATGAAAATAAAAATATATGCCCATATTTGCCCTCCTGCCCCTTGAGATCGGCAGCAGAGGCCCTTCTCCGGGAGCCCTCTGTGAAAGATATTAGGAGGGTGAGTACCCTGAGGAGGGTCTTCTCTGCGGTGGCGCCCAATATATGGAACATATATTCCATATATTATATATTCCTCGCTCCCCAGAGAGGTCCGCCTGGTGCCATCGTTATTTGTTTTTCGGTGCCAGGTCAAGACCTTTTTATTTAAAACTTATTTTAATTGTTAACTTATTATGTATTTATAGGATTTTAAATTTTAGCCGTGATGTTACCGGGCTTTTTAATCTTTAAGTGTATTATTTGTTATTTGTATGTTTTAATTATGTTGTGAGCTGCCCCGAGACTTTGTTGCGATGGGGGAGGCACAGAAATGTTTTAAATAAATAAATATAAATAAATAAATAAATAAATATCAGGAGGGCAGAAGCTAGTGGGTGTTGAAGGGCTCCGTTTTGAGGGATCCAGGAACAGTTGGGATGTGGCAGCTGGGAAGGGTTCAGGGTTGTGGCACTTTTTTCTGCCTGAACAAGGATGCGTTCCCACTTTCAATTTTGCAGCCCATTCCACCACAACGACCTTAGCAAAAGCCTGCCCTCCTTCAAGAGTATTTCGATATTGGAGAAAAGATTTTTTTTCCCATCTCATTTGGGATGCGTTTCTTGTGGATTCGTACGGTTTGGATCGATTCATGGGGTTTTGCACACACATATACAGGACCGCAGATGGAGAGATGCACTTTTAAGCATTATTTTATCACCACGTTTTAGGAAGAAAAAATAAGGATAAGGCACACTTTTCTGCCAGAGGCGTTGGGAGGTACCATTTTCCCTCTGCCCAAGGAGGTGCGCAAGACTACTTCCTCCCCCCTCCCCCGCTTCTAGAGAGTTGGAAGGTGCCGTAAAAGGCGGGGAGGGTGGGAGGACCGATGGGCGGGATGGAGGTCTGTGTACTGTTGCCATGGAGACGCCACGCTAGTGGCGCAGCGGATGCTGCGGGCAGTGGCTCCGTGAATAGCGCGTGGCGTTGCTGCTGAGAGGTAAGGGGGGCGCAGAGAGGAGTGGGAATGTGCAGGGGCGGATTGGGAGGAAAGAAATTGGGATGCGGGGCGCTGCATTCCCCCCCTCCCCCGCACCACCTGGCAGAAGTCCGTACCTTCTAAGCAGCTGCTTTCAATTGCAAAGTCCACCAGGTGCAGCTTTGGCTAGCCTGGGAAAACACTTCCCTTGTTGATTTTCTGCCTATCATGCAGAGATAAAAGGCTGTATGTGCGGATGGGGGGGGGGGGCAGGATCTGCTAAATGAGCTCGGAGGGGTCAGTTGACCTCTCTGAGCCAATCTCCTCCAACATGGTGCTCTTTGGAAGTTTTCAACTGCAATTCCCAGCATCCCTTGTCCAGCACACTGGGAGTGCAGCAGCTTGGAGGAGAGTCGCTTCACACCATGTCTCTGCTTCTGCCCATCCAGTGCCCACTGGGAAAAATGTGTGTGCATAAAAGCGTTTGTGATTCCAACAGGACAATCCGCATCTGCCTTGATTTTTCTTCAATGCTTGGTTGTCCCCTTGAGAAGGGGCTGCTGCAGGCTGTGGGACACATCCTTTATCCAAACTGAGATCTGATAGACTTTCTTTTCATTACTGCCCATCTTTAAAGCTTGTGTCGATAGCTGCCTTGGGCTTGCTGAAGAATTAGGAGGGCTCGTGCGGAGTCAGGTCCATCTGGGCCAGCATTCTGCTCCCACCATGGCTGCCCAGTGCAATCCTCTGCCCATCATCCTCTGCCCAGGTGCCTTTTTCAGCAAATGCATTGCAAGAGGGACAGCCTCTCTTGCAGAATCATTTGGGGGTTCCTCAAGTGTGGGAGCCTTCCTTCTCTCTCACCCCACGGTGGTGTGTGTTGTATCAGCCCCGTCCAGGCTCTGCTGTGAAGCTAAATGGGCTTTTATTGCTACATGGGAAGTGGAGGCACCCACCACTTTGGATGACTGTGGAAGGAGGTTGGACCAAGTCATGGAGGAGAAGGTTATCCATGGCTACCAGCACTGATGCCTGCATGCTCCCTCCAGTATTAGAGACCATGTGTCTGTGCACACCAGTTACTGGGGAACACGGGTGAAATTGTGACATTCAACTCATGTCTTACCTGTGATATTTTCCTAGGAGCTAGGGTGATGAACCTTTGGTCTCACCAGTTTGGTACAGTCACGTAGAATCACTCTAGGGTTGCCTCTGTTCCAATAAAACCTCCCCCTGCACTGCAAATGTTAGAACCATTTCTAAATCTAAGCAAACAAATAAATCAAAGGATGCAATAAACAGCATATTCTGTTCCTCTCCCATTTTTAACATTGGCAAGGTGAGATCTATAGGTTATTTTTATAGAAATTTATCATCTTTTTTCATGGATTGTTGTACACTGCCCAGAGAGCTATGGGGCTGTTTAGAATGAATTTATGAAATGTAGGGTTAATCAGAAAGTGGTCCTACTGTATGGAATGGGTCTCCCTCCCAGGTAAGTCTCAGGTACATTTCAGGTAAGATCTGAATATTTCTAATGGCAGAAGGCATATTTGTATTCTGACTCTAGACAGCCTTTGAGGCAAATAGTTGAGGGCTCATTTATTGTAAGCATGAAACCAGATTGTTTTTATAATTTGCTTATTACATGCCTGATAAGGATATGAGTTGGTTAAATAATTCAAATACGGTAATATTTAAAAATTACATGAGAAGGTATACCCATCTTTCAGATTTTTATACTTCAAAATTTGAGATAAATTAAATTTTAAAATCAGGAAGTGGTTTTTCTTTTCTTTTTTTTAGTTGAGGGTTCTAAGGATCTTTTAATTTATTTATTTTAAATCCTTTGTTTTCTTTCAAGGCAAATGCAAAGGGCCTAAGAGATTGAAAGCAGATTTGGAAATTAAGACATCAGCAACAATTTGGATGGTATTTTACCAAAGAAGACAGATAATGTGCCATATGAAGTTGAGTTTTCTGCTTCTTCTGAACGCTTTGGCAGTATGAAAGCAAACACCCCATCACAAAATGGGTTGGTTCAGCCACATACACATTACTCCTTTCTGAAAACAGCATCAGAAGGATTGTCTCAGAATGACTCTGATTCTGAAAGTCTTGCTCAGGAGAGACAGTATCAGCTAGAACTCCAGAAGCGGATCTGTGAAAGTGAAGAGCTGGTTGGCCAATCTGATGATGGGCTGGAACAGGACAGCCTAGAAGAAGACAGCCTAGAAGAGCAGTCCTCAGCTGGAGAAGAAGAGCTAGAGGTGGGGGAGACACAACGGATTCCAAAAAGAAGCGGTTGTGGAAAAGAAAACAGCAGAGAGGCAAGGTAAAGAAGCTTCTTTTCAACCCGGGCATGTTGGTTGTAAGTTTCTGCTTTCAGCCACACTATCTGACACATCTGTGGTCAGCCCTAAAATAAGCCCTTCAGTGTCAGACGAAGAATGTTAGTTTCAGGGTGTTGTATCCAGGATTGTCCACAAACTGAGCCTGAAGGCCTTCCCTCCCTTGTTCTGTCCCCAGAATGTTATCCCTATTCTTGGGGGTTTGGTTTGGTTTGGGGTTCTGTGATTCTCCTGCAGCTCCTGTCCTGATCTTATGGCACATTGCTTGCATTACTGATGAAATGAGGGGTTTTTTAGTGGCCTCTGATGAAGATGTACCATAGTCAAAACTATAAAGAGTGACGAGACATTGTGGTGCTTCTTGTGGAACATAAAACCATGTTCCTTAGTGTGTTTTGATGTTTGCCTCTGTTATTTTCTGGCTCAAACACTCATTTGATTTCATGGTAAAATTATCTGCACCTCTTGGCTGGCAATCCAAGCAAATGGTTACATGAGTAGTTACCTTCCACAAACAGCTTCAACAGCTGTGAATGGCTGTAAGTTCCATTGATTTCAGATAAGTGTACTTTGGGTTGCAGTCCCTTCAGGAGGATTTAATATGTATCTACTTATGGTAGAAAACATCAATTTGAAAGATTTTTGAGAATGTGCCAATGGAATAGTTGCCTTTTTTATTCAATAACTGCATAAATGCACAATTAAAAAATCCAGAGTGGCTGTTTTGTCTTCCTTGCTTTGAGAGATGCATTAACTTTCCCCTTCTACACAAATTGAAATTGGATTTGTCACGCACATCTAGGCATTAATGCTGCATAAATGCAAAATAATTGTTGTTTAAAAGGATTGAATTAAGCCTGAATTTAAAAACGATAAATGCATTCTATTTAATGGCCTACTTAGAAACAAACATGGCAAAAAAAATAAAAGAGGGCTAAATTATTAATGGTGGCTTTCATTTGCCTCTTCAGTGGGCAAAGTGGCTAGCTATTGAACATGTGACTGCAAGTGGAAAAGGATGTTAATTATTGGGAAAGGTGCTCCAGTCTTAGGCTCCACTGACAGAGCATGAAGCTTTTCATTTGTTGGAAATTTGATTTTATGTACTCTCAAATTATCACTGTATGTACTCAGAGGGAGTCCATTAACAATGACAAACATGGCAAATGCTTATGACACACCCTGCCTGCATCCGTTACTAAGCTAGGAATTTGAAGAGGAACCTCTGCACCTTTTGTCTCCCCATCTTATTATGCAGCCAGGAAAGAGCAGAGGTGCCCAGAGAGACCCTCTTTTTGTCTGCAGTTGTTTGGGAGTTGAATCCAAATGGGGGTGAACAGTTTCATCGATCGAGGAGACCCTGGATAGCATGATCTAGCCGAGCCCCTACTCTTGGATTTCAGCACAGTCAGCCCCATCCAGGATCATGCTCTGTTTGTTTGAAGCAGTTCCATTGTCCCTGGACGAGTGTCACACAGTTCTCAGTTTATGCCACTTCAAAATAGCTCTTCTGCATGTGTATAATTTGCATGCATGATTAATGATGGCTAGGTTCCAGCTAAACCTGCTGGAGCATCAGTAATCTTTCCATCTCCCGTGCAGCCAGTTGTAGGCATTATCTGAAGTTTAATGGATTATTATAATCAGAAAATACACTATATTAAGTACACCAGAGCTCACACGGAAGGGTTGGGGCTGCAGGTCAAAGCTTGAGACATCTCCTCACGCTCTTGCAATGTGTGGCTTGTTAAGACCAGGCATGTAATGCAGGGGTAGCCCCCAGCCTTTGGGGACTGATAGGCGTATTTGGGAATATGAGGAACAGCTGCGGGCAGCACCACAAAATGGCTCCCAGGGAAGATGCAGCTAATCACAGCATGGCTGCCATGGCGCTCCTGCTAGTCAAGAGGCTGGGAGGGAGTCGTTCTGGGCCTGCCCCATTTTCCACCAGTACGCACCTTTCTTTCTTCCTTGTACTCGCTCTGTGCCTTCTCAATTGCACTCCTGCAACCCTCTTCCTCCCCTCTATCCTTTTCCTATCCCTACGCTCCATCTTTCTCTGCACCCATCGCCTTGCTCTTTCCCTCCCACTCACCCCTTTATCTTGCTGCTCCTCACCGCCCTAACTCCTTGTCTTGCTGTTTCTGCCTGGCCACTCAACTGCTGATCAGTGGCATGTTCAGGAAGAGCAGGACGAACCTGCCGGCACCTCAGATTTTCAAGATGATTAATGGTGATGCTGGCAGGGAGGGCCTTACTGTGCAGGCGTTGTGTTGTGACTGTTTGATGATGGTGGTGCTTCCTATTTGGCACAGATAACCTTGTATTTCTTGCAATGTCTTGCATCTGTTTGAATTAGTCTCTGTTAAAATGGCCAGGACTAGTAGCCTTTCCCAAGAATGCTTGCCTTGCTCCAAAGCATTCCTTTTTGTTTTTGTTTTCCCTTGTAGTGCCCAAGAGGAAATTGTGGATAGATATTCTGAGCTGAGATACAACCCCGACTGGAAAAATAGCAAAGAGGAAGCCGTATTTGTTGAGCTGGATGAATTGCACCAGGAGGACGAGGAGGAGGAGGAAATCTTGTCTGTTGTCCCCCACCATTTGTCCTGCAGCCCTTCCCAGTTCAGGCCCACATGCAGGGACCATCAGTTACTGGGAAGACCACAAAATATACCACCTGCATTTAGCAGACCACCCTTGAACTCTTGTGATCCACCTGCAAAGGTGAGCAGCAGACCTTACAGACTGCACAATGATCAAAAGGAATTAGTAGCCATTTGCCCTTTTGACGGTGGTTCCAATCAATGGAGTGACAGCTCTTCTTCTCCAGTGAAAGAATTTAAAAGGAAATATGGAAAAGACTTCATAGAAAAGAACAAGCTGACCTTGGGACTAGCTACCCAACAGACCAATACCTATTTACAGCTCCATGGTACAAAGGAAAGGGAAGAACCTCAAGGGCAGGTAAGTGAACAATCTCAAGCTGAAAAATGTAAGAATAATAATTCTTAGCATTTACTGTACTTTATAGTGCAATTCTATGCATGACTACTCAGATGCAAACACCACTGTACTGAATGGAACTTCCTGCTAGATAAGTATGTTTGGCACTCCCAGTTTAGGTGTGTACAAAGCATTTCACATCCTGTGCTTGAGATGGCAGAATCCCTGTGATAGCAGAATGGGTGGCACCACCTTAAACTGCAGGCAAATGGGTCACATTGTTAATCCTTCACTTTGTTTAAAAGAAAACTCCTTCCAAGTAGGAAACTGGCTTGTCGAGCATTTGAAAAGCTTTTCTGTCTAGGTTATGTATCTGAATTGCAGAGGATTTTTTAACATGTGAGCGCATTCAAAACACGCATCCCGTTGGTGACACTGAAGAGATGCATCCCAACCTACCATTTCACACTGTAGCACACATGGATCAAATCCTTTTGCAACAACAGGTAAAGTCAGCTGATATTAGTATTTCCCTGTGATGCAGGGCTGAGTGGGCTGAAGCCAAGAAGTTGCTACTTGTCCAAGGCCAGCTGGTTCATGGCTGAAGGAGGATTTGAAGCAGAAACTAGGAAGTTACTGTATACTTGGTCGGACTACTGGTCCATCTAGCATCGTTTTGACCAATCTGTCTAGTATTGCCTAGCTGCTGAACAGAAGCAGCTCACCAATTTCTGAGGGTTGGGAAGTTGCTCAGCCCTACTATTTGAGATACTTCTAAATGAAGGATGCCAAGGTGTGAACCTGCAGCCTTCCTCCAGCACAGTGTGTTCTCCGCTGCTTAGTTTTCACCCCATCTGGCTCACAACTGTTACACTGCATGAGCTGCGGTTCTAAGCAGATAGCAGGAACCACTGGAATTTGGCCTATACATCAATATCATCCAGAGTGGTGTCCACCTACCTATGGTTTGATCTTATCTTCTGGGGTGATGCTTTCTTCCCCAGTCTGGAGTATTTGTCAGTGTGTTTTTTCTCTCCCTGTTGATCTTCCTATATCAAAGCTTCACACATTCAGAGATGTGCTAACTGTTAGGCAGCCATACAACTGTCACAATCTTAGAAGTGTTCTCTCAGCACAAGTTGTACAGTGGCTAGAGGTGCGTGGGATCGGCAGCAAGTTTATGATGCATTTGTGGCAGTCAGATGCGAAAAGGGCAGGTCTGTTACACTTTTAATTATGCACAGCTGTTGAAGGTGTGGGAGGCCTCTTGCGTTTGGTGACCTTCATAAAGAGACAAGGGATTAATAAATCCCAAGAGGCAATGCATGAGCAAGCAGTAAGAGAAGAATTGCAAGAGGTTGCTTTCGTATGGTCTCTATTTTTGCATTACTAGAGGTACAATCCTATACTTTTCCACTCAGAAGTAAGTCCCATGGAGTTCAAGGTGTCTTGCTTCAGGTAAGCCTTTATTTCAGCCTAAAGGGGTTATTTGCCCTGATAAGATTAATTATGCAGTGTGGGGGGTGGATTATGCTTACTGATCTTCATACAGAAGCATACATCAGCTTTCTTTTTGGAAGGTGAAAGGGGTTTGTTTTTCTACATCATAGTTAATTTGTTCGTCTTTACTTCAGAATAGGTTTGCTTGTTTGTTTTTCCTTAAATTACGCTGCATATTGAACATCGAATAGCAAAAGCTTGATATGAACCTGGACACACACTAGGGGGCACCGCCAGAATGCCTTAACGGTACTTGGAGTCAGGATAATTTCTTCCCTGGCAGTGGAGTCATTGCATTTGGAATTAAATCCGATAGCCTGTATTGTTCACCTTTTATTGAAGCATGACAAAGTATGTCTGAATGTGATTTTCATCATTTACAAATGCAGAATTTTGAATGTAAGTGAGGTGCCATGCAGTCGTGCCTCATCTGTTCTTTCGGCATGTCCAAATGGTGGGCGTCTCTGCTCCTTCCTTGCCACCATAACCCTTCAGAACACCCTCCCCTCTCTTCTCTGCTCCCACAAGCTCTCTCTGACCATTTTACCTCAGTTTCCCACTCTCACTGGCCTCTCTCACACCACATGCCAGGCTTTGTCTGAAGGGACCTCAGCCTCTAAGGGGGGGGGGTGTTAAAAGGCTGTCTGGGGGGCTGCATGAGGGAATGAGCTGATTTGTGCCCATTTCCTTTAATACTGAGTTTCATTGATGGTGATATAATACGTGTTTTGCTAGCTCTTGGTGCAGAAGTTTTAATCCAAGGTCAAGATGAACCCTCCTGGGTAGATATTAACTGCTCTCACATCTACTGCCAATATAGTCAAACTTATTTGCAGTGAAGATATTTAAAGAGCGAAAGCATACAAAAGCATTAAAAAGAGCCATAGTGGAATGATTATAAATCTGGGAGAAAATACATTACTGACTAGCAGATTTCTTTGAATGCTGCTGTCTCGATATAATAATCAGTTGGACAAGCATTGTGCTTCACAGTACGTCAATGCCGTATGTTAGCCTCTGGGAGTTAAACTTTGGTATGGTATTTTCTTAATTGTCACTGAATTCTAAATGATTTCAGAAAAGCCTGGTATGAGAATAAATGCTATCTAGGTTAGGGAGGAGTAGAAAGAACAAGCTGGTTCAAATTTACGTGTTGCACCAAAGTGAGAATGCAAGGCCATGGCTGGGTTACAACAACACTACAATGCACATTCAAGGACTGAGTATGGGTTGACTATGGGTAATGGTGTTGTCTGAGGCCAGCTGAGATGACAAACCAGTTCATAACCCAACCACAAACCATGGTCTTCTTGGAAGAATTCTCCAGGCGCCCCCACTGAAGAATGCTAAGGATCATGTGGCCCCGTGGCAAAACACCTGCTTTGTCCAGAGTTCAGTCCCTGGCTTCTCTGCTTTCTGATATCCTGGAGAGTTGTTGCCGGAGGCTGTTGACAGTATTGGGCTAGATGGACCGGCAGGATCTTGTATTTCTAAGTAGCTGGCTACAGGAGGGCCTCGTTTGTTGTTACCTGGCTGCTCTTTCACTAGAGAGGGAAGCTTCCAGTAGGATTAATGGGCTGTCCCTTTGTATTCCAAGCAACAGCTTGTGCGGTGGGTGGGCGGTGGGACTGTGGCATGGGAGAAACGGGTCAGCAGAACAGTAATGCTCCCAATCCTGATCGCATCTTCCAGCAGCTGCTTTTTACAGTGGAAAAGAAAGATAAGCATTAACCACATCTACTTTGACCCTGAGTGTCTACTTAAAAGAATGTAATACACAAAACAGCCCTGAGATAAGCCATTTTTGAACATTTAGAGAAAAGGCTGTGTAAGTGGTAATTATTATTATTGTCATGATTAAATGAGTATATACACCTGCGCAGGGCTGCACAAACCAGGGCTGGAGTGAATGTTTCCTGAAATCACATTGTATTTTCTAAAGCATCAACTTCTTTTGCAGTGCTGCCTGATTCTCTAAGAACCCGATGATGAGTTTCTTTGAGAGAGAGGCAGAGAAGTAGCTGGACCTATCTAGCTCAGCTGTACTCGGTATGAGTTGCTTTCCTCCCTACAAAACCCTTACTTCAAAGCGAGGAACATAATGTACAATTTTTTAATGGCTCTAGACCAAGGCACTCAGACTCTCTGTGCACTGTGCCTTACCTCCGTGTAAACACCTAATCAAGATTGCCTGCGCTTCAACAATAGCAGCCGAATGCAATTCGAGAACCAGAAGCCTTTGAAGTCCCCCCTGCAAAGGCCGGTTTCCTAGTCTGGGATAATGACATGTCATGATTGCTGTCTTTGTTGTGTCTTTTCAACAGAGAAGCAATTACGGGCCTCAATTTAACAGAATAGACATTACACAGCTTATGATGCTCAAAATGCAATTTCATTTGATCATTTTCTCAATTTGATTGGCATTAATAGAACAGTTCCCCCCACCCCAAAAAAGAAGAAGGAGGAAAAAGAGCAGGTCGAAGTTGTGTCCACTTCCTTTTTCAAAGAGATGGTACAGAATTATACTGTACACCATGTGTGGCGCTACCAAAACATTTTTCCCAGTGCAAAATCCATCCATCCCTCTCTCTCTCTCTCTCTCTCTCTCTCTCTCTCTCTCTCTCTCTCCTTCTCCTTCTCCTTCTCCTTCTCCTTCTCCTTCTCCTTCTCCTTCTCCTTGTTCGGGAAAAGCCAAACCCTTGGGTGTCTTCCTAATATTTCTGATCTGCCCTAGAGTGCTGTGAAGCCTGATAGACTCAGTCCATAATTAGTACTTGGATCAATGTGACACAGTGGGAGGATTAATTACATGAGTCAAAGACCCCTGAAAGTTATGACTGTGAATTTCACTTGCCTGGATGGGCAGCCTCCTGCACTTCCAGCTGTAATTGGCTTCTCAGAGTGGGGAAAGCAAATGGGGGTAAACTGCCAGGAACTACACAGGATTCCTTTGTGGGCCATTATAAGCCACAGATGGCTTTAGTGGCCAAAGGTTCTTCCAACATGAAAAACTTACAGTCCTCCCAAGGAATTGCCCCATTCCTATATTACATCTGCCCATATGGATTTAGATGGCAAGGATTACTGCAGATTAAACACACCACTGTTGATGAAGGTTAAAAGTCAGCTAGAGTGGCCAACATGAGGCAAATATGCATTGTTTAGTGTGGATGCCAGAAGATGGTGAATCTGGGAATGCCAGATTTCTTTGGGAATGCCCATTGGATAGAGATCTGAGTACTAGATACCTTGATCACCTTACAGCTGGTATTTGACATAACCCCTTGTTGAACACAATCATATTATAATTGGCTGGTACAGATTATTTTGTAACATATAGCACAGGTAAATTGGTTGAGTTTGCTGTAGAGAAGAGGGAGTTGTTTTTATCTCAGTAGATAATAATATAAGCCATCAAACATTTTTTGTTAGCTTAATAATTTTAGTACACAATCTTTTATGGACAGTTGTATACTAATATTCTCCTAATATTTTTCATTAATATATATATATAGCCTGATTGTGTGTGTGTTGACATGCTGTATCTTAATTGCCCTGTGCTACAAGTCTATATTTTGCGTGTATTTAAAAGCTTGGCTGGCTGTTGAACATTCAGCTGAACCGAAACAGAAACAGAACCAAACACTATAGCATCATTTATCTGTGGGCTTTTAGAAGCTATGGATGGCAAATTTTGGACAGACTGGTATTCCTGTGCAAAGCAGAATCTCATTCAGTGTGATAAGAAGACCACCAGCCCAGGCAAGAGGAAAAGAAGCATTTCAATTGCAGTTTTGGAGGCCGTGTGACCAGAGTAATATCTGATAAGTTAAAATGTTATTCAGGGCACTGTCCTATTGCTTGTACCGTCCTGCTCAGCAGCCTCCAAACTCACAAAGAGGAAGGTCAAGATGCCTTCTTGCTGATACCAGAGTGTAGGACATGGAATAATCAATTCAGGTTGCAACAACCCAGATTCAGGCTGGACATCAAGAAAAGTTTCCTCACTGTTAGAGCAATATGACAGTCGAACCAGCTGCCTGGAGAGGTGGTGGGCTGTCCCACACTACAGACATTCAAAAAGAAACTGGGTGGTCATCTGAGTGGGATGGTGTAACGTGGTGTCCTGCAACATCAGGGGGCTGGATTCTATGGCCTTCATGGCCCTTCCAACTCTACTATTCTAAGATTCAGAGGCTGTTGAGCATCCAGTGCAAAGTCGGAGGCGTGTGAAACTGTTTCCCAGCTCCAAAGGCAGAGCTTTGTTTCTTAGGTCTGGTCTGGAACTGCAAAGTATCCTGCCCTCCTCCAACCCCCAGACCTTGTCTAGGAGCTACGAGATCACTGTTGTAGAAGAGGACAAAGACCTCATGTTGGAACCACTTCCTTCCTGCTCTCTGCTCATAATTACAGATGAGTAAGAATTTTGTATCTCTTAGAGAATTTTCCGAAATTTGCAAATGGTTCCAGATTCAAGAAAAAAAGAATATGAGATTTAGAAACTTAGAATGTGGAACTTTGCCTTGTGAACTGGACTTTGGTACAGTAATAGAACATTATTTTTGGGATGGTGACAAAATGCCTCTTCCCATTATCAGTTAGATCACCTCTAAGGATTATGCCATACCACATCAAGCCTCCTTATTAATTGGGACCTAAACACTTGAAGTAATGTACAGCTATAGTTCAGGCAAAAAATAAATGTGAAGCAACTGTAATTAACTTAGCTTCATTCTCAGAAAGTAATGAAAAAAGGTGGGCTTGGAAAATATACAGCTTAAAGAACTCGTTTGGTCTCATGTAACTCCAGCAAAAGATTAATGCAGCTGTAATTCCTGCAACTGAAGACAAAGTAAGAATTTATAGATACATAACTAGGGGCATACTTAAAGGAACAGTCCACTCGTGCTAAAAATAAATAGATTGTGGCACAAACCATTTCACAGTGAGAGAGATGATTCCCTTACATTATCAGCAGGTGATTTTCCCTCAAGGAAAAATGAGCAATAAAACAATGTGTTATTAGGGCTTGTAGAAGAAAAAGCTTTTTGCCTGCAAAGGCAGGAGATGGGGCAGGTTCAGACAATGTGTTCCCCACTTGTTGAGTATGACACTCAAAGCAGTGAATGTACAGTATCATACCATCAAAAACACAATGGAATATAGCAATACACGATGCAATAGCGATAGGAATCCATGGCAAAAGACATCCTCTGCTCTGTGCTGCAAAGCATGGCTGGCTGGGTCACTCTTCAGGAAGGACCGTGTTAAGAGGTGGGTCTGGATGTGACAACCGAATCTCAGAAATGGGGGGACCTGTCCAGTGACAGCTGGAAATGGAATTCAGAAGGTGGCTGCTCAGCCCACTGTAACTCCGGAAGAACGCCCTCTGGAATGCTCCCTGGATCTCAAAATCAGGTAGGAACATATGGGGTGACATGATCCTCCTGGTATCAAGCACTGTAAGGTGTTCCATGTGAGCAATATTTATTTAAAATTTGTATGCCATCCTTTATATAACTATCTCAGGACGGCTTATGGCAATTTAAAAGAACAATTTAAAAGCATCGAATATCATCCAATAACAATTAAAACAGCAGCACTGTGTAAAACAATAGACATTAAATAAGCCAGATCAAATCAAAACAAAACAAAGCAAAAGCAACTACAAAACCATTAAAACTATAAATTTTTAAAATACCGCTTAAATAAAAAGGTTTTAACCTGGCGCCGAAAAGATAACACCTTACACTTGACCTGGTAGCTTATGGGTAGCCAGTCAAGAAGCTGCTGTTGTTCAGCAAAGATGGTCATGCTTGAAGGAGCCACCACAGATACAATACTATATCATCATCTTCATCATCTTGCATTTCTATACCACCCATAGCCAAAGCTCTCTGGGTGGTTCATAACATTTAAGTCACCCATCCTGTTTTCAACCAGGCCCAGCCCTACTTAGTTTCCAAGATTAGGCAGAATCAGGCACTTCAGGCTAAACATGGAGCTGCCTTTGCAAAAAGTCCATAAACTTCAGTTAGTGCAGAAGCAGAACATGGTGTTAACTGGGACTATGTGATATGCACAGGTTACTTCATCACTTGCATTGGATCCCAGTCCATTTCCATTCTCAGTGCAAAAAGCTAGCTTGGACCTCTGAAGTCTTTCACACAACTTTGGCCCCAGTACCTGAAAAACTGCATCTTCCCGAATATCCCAGTCCAGGCCTTTGAAGTCATCAGCAGCAGGTACACCTTCAGGTATCCCCACAATAGCAGATGGTTACAAAGGAGAGGGCCTTTTCAGTGGTTCTCACCCCAGGTTGTGGGACGGTCTTCCCAGCAAGGTCTGCCTAGCCTTACTTTTTATGCCTTTTTTGCACTAGGCAAATACCTTTTTGTTTTTGTTTTTTTCAGGCTTTTAAAAAAATTAAAATACTTTATTTCAACTTCTTAATCTCTGAATTACACTCTGCTTTTAGCTCTGTGAACGTAGCTGGTATTCTCTGTATTGATTCTAGTAGTGCTGAAATTATTTGAATCTCTCCTTTGATTCCTTCCTTCCTTCCATGATATTTGGGCTGCATTGTGTTGACCCCTTTAAACCAGATATGTGATTTTATTTTATTTTTAATTGTTTGTTGCCCAGAGAACCTTTGTTTTGGAATGACCAATAAATGTAATCGATCAATCGATATGTTGGTTTCCCTACCTTTGCTTCTTGAAGTCAGTAAGATGGGAGCCTGCTCCCACAATAAGTCCATTTGCTTTTATTTATGGACAGAGCAATCCTGTGGCCTCCAGGCAGAACCTTGACAGCCACAGGATTGCTCAGATGCCTAGTTGCAAGCTCAGAAAATCAACCAGCATTGTAGCTGAGGAAACACATGCCCTCACAGCCTGTGAAGAATGAACCACACTGGCTGTGTCTCCAAGGACCAACTTTGGAGAAGTGGTTTTGTGGGTATGGAAGGGAGGAAACCGACCTCACCAAAATAAGAGGTAGTCTGGTGGCATCTCAGCCTCTTTCCACTCCAGAGCACTTCCCTTAGATGACTCCACTATGTTTTGGGGGTGACCTACAGTAAAAGAGAACTGCTACATGAAGGGTAATATCATAACCCTTGAAACAGAGAATCAACTGCAGAGGATCACAAAAGAACATAAAATTAATTCATTTCAACTATGTGATTCTGTTCTTCCTACATACCATGGAGCTTCTGAACTTGAAAACTTCTCCTCTCTTTTTGAGTCAGATTTTATGGTTGCAATCCAGCTAGAGTCTCTTGAGGAGATTGTGTTGAATCTTCAGCGGTCCACCCTCTAGGAGACGGACTAAGGAAGCATGTTATGTTGTCACAGTAAAATGATACAGCTTTTCTTCCTGGAAATTGATTTTTATGTACAACTCCGCTTGATTCATCCAAGCAGGAAAGCAATGACTGGGCCACCCCTTGGCTTCAGTTCACGCTGGGACTCTAGGACTGTTACATAAGAGTTGTTCTACATGCAAACAGCAATCGCTAGAAAAAAGGTCTGGCTAACAAGTTATCATCTTGGCACCAGGAGCTGAGGTTCCCCAGCGCTAACGCTTTCACTAAAACACTCTGCTCTATATGTGACTTAATATCCACCATTAAGCAGTTACTTTGAGTGCATATGCGCTGTCACAAATGCAAGCGTGGTTAACAAAGGAGCCCTGGTGAGACTGGTGGATGAAATGGAGTGCTCAGGGCACACAAAGATTAAATGGACTGAGAACGCCTTTGTGCGGTTCCTCGGGGGAGCCCATGTCTCACCTCATGAGGAGTGGCACCTGATGCCTTAACTGGAAGCTGATGAAGCTTTAACTTTAAAAAAAATCCTTTTTCAGGTATGATGTCCTTTGAAATGGCAGAAGAGGACTCTCAGTCTCCATTCTCTCACTGTGGGCTGACTATTCCTTCCTCTGGCATAGGTACAGGTGTGCACCACATACCTGAAGTATTGTGCAATATGGGTACTCCATGAACAGGCTTGCATGAGGTCCAAAGCATGCCACATTTTCTCCCTACAAACAATATGGAGAAGGTGAAAATTGGCCTGTTTACGGAAGGTGCAGTGATGCATTAATTTACACTGGACAGTGGTAGGAGGAGGGTTGTGTCCAAATAATTCAGCTCAGTCTCAAGCAGTCAGACTCAGTTTGATAGAAAATGAAAATGAAAATCTATTTTACAGGGCTTAATACATATACAATTAATTTGTTTGTTTTTATGAAGTAATTATTTTCTGCTTGCAACATACGAGTATGTATCTAAGCTGAGTTGATGAGCCTGCAAACATTCTTGTTCAGAATCAGCATTATATTATTCGATTAAAGGAAAAAAAGAATGTAATACATTGATTACTATCTATCTGCATAAAACTGGCTGTATACTGGGAGGTTAAAATTGGTATATATGGTATTTTGGGCTGAGAATGGAAGGAAAATACCTTAATCATTGGATTAAATACAACTAAGCCCTTGAGAAAACTATTCTTGACAATCTCGGATGCAAACTTTTCAAACAAAATACACCCCACCACCATATAGCTCATGATATAACTACCCTACACTGCCTGCCAGCGTTGCCAAAATATTCTTATGCAATGAATATAGAACAATGTCTATATTTCATGATTAATTTGATTGCTCATTTTAGGTTTACCAATACAAAAGACCAGTGGTGGGCAGAACAAACTTGAGCGAAGCTGTGTCCCCGAAAGAAAGCTCTTTGGGTGGAAGCCCTATCCACAATGCATTCAAAACCCAAGTAGAACTAAGAAGCCAGGATGTTGGATGTCACAATATATTAGAATGTGGAAATATTCAAACCAGTTCCAGCTCTTATGCAGAAGTGTCTGATGTGGAGCCAGGTGGCAGGCGAGGGCTGCACCACCGGTTTTATCCAAATCCATCTGTGCCTGCTCTCTGTCCCTCCATCACAGATAACTCCAAGCAGGATAGCGAGTTTGCTACAGACCCGGCCAACATTGTTCCTCGGAATGGCAAGCAAAATTCCATGAATGTATCCATTGCTAGGAATTCTTTTCCACTGAGTTCCTACCAAAGCTCCCTAGGACTTCATTCACCATGTACTGGTGAAAAGAAGAAGAAATATCAATACCTTCCTGAAAACTCTGTTGGATCCCACTACCAATATCCGTATCAGCGTACTGTTTCAGAACCCCTGTCTGTTGCCAGACATGGCAAGCGCCAGAACCTCCTAAGGCACCAAAGCATTTCACGTATTCACCATGATGGCATTCAACGGCCATTAAAAGGAGAAGTTTTGTGTCAGAACCCCAGACAGAAATATACAGAGAAGATCCCTGGCAGCTATGCTTCTGGCAACTCAGGGTAAGGATGCGGTTTTAATCTGATGTCATTAAAAAGTGAAGAGAATCAGCAAAACCAAATGGTATCTTGGCACCTGCTCATTTTCTCTCAATTTGTACTTGAAAACGTAAGAAATGGCTTAGCTAGTCCACATTTCATGACATAGCATATCCCTAACAGGATCCTGGCAGATGCTGGATTTTTTGCAACCATCTCATGTTTTGCTGTAGAGACCGGTTTCATAATACCTCCCACGGTCAAAGTGTTGTTGTTGTTTTTATCTAAAGCCATTTTACAGTATAATTCCAAGCACATTTACTGAAAAGTAAATCCCACTGAGGTCAGTGGGACTTACCTGGTAGGAGACATGCTTTTGAATTGTATCCCAATGCTCATCTCCACCTATTTGGCTCATCCCCCAACTAATAGAATCACATTTTAGCAGTACGCTGCCTCTGCACTTAGCTAATAGCTGTTGATAGACCTCTTCCATCAATTTGTCTAATCCTTTTTTATGGAAGCCATCAAAGCCGCAGAATGCTACAATGTCCATTATGTTATTTTACTAGCCAAAAGATACAGCAACGGCCTCTTATTTGCTGTCTTCAAAAAATTAAAAAGGAAAAGTAGGGGACTTGTTTGTTTCTTTTTATCCTACACTTTCTTTCCCAGAAACAGGGCCTAAATAGTGGGTAAGGTCAAATCAATTTTTTGAAATAGCATTTTGTTTTTAAAGGGCTAAAAAGCTAAGGCAGGGGAAAAAGAGTAAAACCCAAGTTGGAAGTGTTCTTTCTTAAATATTTACTCTGCCTTCCAGAAAAACACATGCAAAATAAAACAATAAAAACCACATTAAAATGCTACAGATGTAATCAGTGAATAAAACAGGACAGACCACTAATTAAAAGAATGCGAGTGTGCAGTTCTGTGTTTGTTCAGACAGAAAGAAAGCCTTACCACTCCTTTCGTTCTTCCGGCTAGCATGGCTGCTGGGGAAGGCTGGGAACGGTGTTGCTTTTCAGTGCAAGCAAGCACAGGATTATACCCTAAGTCTATCAACAGCCATTATTATCAATGACAATTAACCCTGACATTATGTATTTATTATATTTCTACCCCACTCAATAGCCAGAATGACTCTCTGGACAGCTACAGAGACAGTATAACTCTGGGTAACAGCTGAAAGGGTAGCTGGCAGGAGAGCTGTTGTCTTCATGCCCTGTAGCATATCTCTGAATGCTGTGATTCTGTTATTAGCAAATGGACCCTGTTTCGCATGACTTGGAATATGCCTTAGATTGATACAGCGAAGCCTGAGCTTTCACACTGTGCCCGCCCCATCTGCATGAAACCGTGCACGTGGACACCTCTAGGGATGTTCCCTGCCATGGTGTTCCCTGAGTGGAGGAGATACAGTGGAAGCTATAACCCTTAGCCCCCTAAGCTCTGCTGACTTCAAAAGCACAACCACAATTAAATTGATTAAAATAAGTGAATGTGTTCGAAAACCCCAAAAGCTGTGGGGTGCACACCCCTAGAGTCTTTTTAGAATGCACGCCAAGTTTCAAGAGTCTAGGTTTCACAGTTCTGCCACTATGGTGTGACAGAGAGACAGGAAGGCATCTTCTTTTATCATGTAGGTAAGATGGTTATTATACATAATAAATGCAATTCCATGTCCCTGTCCCTTCATATTTCTTAGACCTTTAGAATTAGTCACTAGGACATTAATAAATTGAAAAATAAAAGTTTGAAGAGACATTACAATTATCCACAGATTGGCAGTCAGTCACCATTTTGAAATGCACATTTAAGAATATTCTCACACTTGGCAAAATAATTTTGGCAGATATGGCATATCACTTTTGACCAGGAAACACTTTCAAATGCTTCTATTTTGTCCATGTTTAGAGGTTTTTCTCCATATGTCTCCTAAACTGATATGTATGTTCTGGTCTATTTTGTTCATTTATTTTTAAATTTATAGGCCACTGAATAACTCAACAGGGCTCTCTAAGCAGCATACAGCAAAACATTACAATTCCTAGTAATTATAAAAAAATGCTGGTAGTGCGATCTTAAAACAACCCATTGTTAAAATCAGATTTCAAAATGCCTGTGAAAAAGGACAGTCTTCTCCTGGTACCAAAATGAAAGTAGTGGCAGCACCTGGTGGACTCCTTTAGGAAGCCCATTCCAAAGGTCCAGGGTAGCCACCGAGAAGGGCCTTCTTCATTTTGCCATCTCTCTCACTTCCTTTAGGGATGGCTCTTTCAGAAGGACCTGGGGTCTTTTCAGAAGACTTGGAAAGTCTACCATTGGTAGCTGGAGAATCAGCAACACAAAAACTGTTAAATTAATTTAAATTAAATAATGTCTTTTCAAAACAACAAAATGCCAAGGGGCATACTCCCAGGGTCCCATTAATAGGCACACAGAATTTCTGATGGTTTCCTTTTATAGTTTCATCACTACTGCATTAGATGGACAGAAGACATCTTCTTTTTATAGACTGAGAACTAGCTTTAGTGCTTTAGATGGTGCTTTAAAAAGATGTGAGCTGGTTGAGGTTAGTAACTCCTGGGCTGCTCCTTTGACCTGCTACGTGGTCTAAAAATGACTTCTTTTTTCCTTTTTTTGCCATCTTCTCTTGGCTTGCTCATTTGCTGTTGTTTCTTGAGGCCTTCCCAGCCACCTGCTCACGACCTGATCCGAGCCCTTTCTCCAACCACACGGCTCATCCAGGCTGCAGAGAGGCAGCACCGAGAAATCTGTCAACTGGCAGATGATCACCTTGGTGGAATCCAGTTCACTAGCATGTTTCCGCCCATAATACAGAGGGGGGAGAGCGACCCACAGCTCAACAAGGAGAGCCACAAAGAGAGCCAACCCCTTATGAACCGCAGCAATTCTGAAGGCTACTTGCTTCAGATGGAAAAGCAAAAGGAGAGGAAGGAAAAAGAGAACAGAAAGGTGAGCTGGGAGACCATCAAGCAGAGCAGGGGCAGGCGGAAAGTGGATTGTTGGCCAATCACTGTTCAAAATAATGTTTTTGCTTTAGAAAAAATCCTGCTGCCCAACTAGTTAGGCGCTCCAATGGAAACAGAATTGATCTAAGATTAATCAATACATTATTGCATCCTAGTGTCACAAAAATAGTAAGTTTGGAAAGCAGTATGAGAATGAATGAATGAGATGTGCAAATACTGGTAGGTGGGGGAAATGTATTTAATTGGTTGTAAGTGCACTGGTTAATCCATTTTGCATCACCCTGTGGAGTCTGGAAGAATGCAGGGAGCACTGCCTTCCCTTTAAGTTGCAGCATTCATACAATGATTGCAGGCACAGTCATTTTTAGAAATCAGCAGAAAGCCAGGCAGCAGTCTGAGTGACCCATTATCCTTGCCAATCCCACTTTGCTCATCAGCTCAACCCACCAATGCCTCCTTCCATTTTTTAACAAAATCAGTCATTGATTGATGCACAGTTTCTTGATGCACAAGGCCCAAATATTCTGGCTGTTCTGCCTCCAAACCAGACTGTATCCACTTCCTCACAGCTTTCTTCCTGGGTTCTTTTTAGATCTCGCCCCTCTTCTATACAGTAACTGTTTTATGCTGGAGTGCCAGAATGGCTGGAAAGTGGCTTCATGTACCCATGACCAATCGGAATCTTTAAGAAGCTAGCTTTTGGCCTCAGAGCAGACGGACTAAGCCGGGATAATTTTTGCTATGCACTGACTCAGGGGCTCTTTGTGGATTGCTGCTTGACTGCCCCTGAGAAGAAGTTAGGTAGATTAGAATTTTAACTGCGGGCCAAATGTCCTTACCATTCTCTTTCTCCTCCCTGCTCCTCCATAGTCAGACTGTTTCCTTTGTTCCTCGTTTATTTATTTATTTATTTGCCTCACAAACCTCCCACTGCTACCGTAAGCTTTCTCAGAGGTACTGCAGGCAACACACAGGCATCAACTTAATATTGACAGCAAACAGTTTCACCTTTCCAAAGACTGGGGCCATAGATTTTCACTTTTGTTTTTGTTTTTTTTTAACTGAGATATTGGCTTGCAAATCTGCCTGTCCCATATCTCTTTTTATATGGAATTCCACAGGGTTTGTCAGCCCTACTCTTGTATTGGTCTGTGGTAGACAGATATTCACAATTCTGTAGTAAAAGTCTTAAGTGAGTGCCCAAAAGCTCAAGAGCACAGTCCTCTGAGTTTATCTTTGGGTCTGAGGAGTAGATCCTTTACCTGCCTGGCAGACCTTAGTTTACCTTTTGATCCAGCCCACATATAACAGGAAGCCATCATTTTCTGCTACAGAAACAAGCCACACAAACTTTGGTCTTACATGCTCTTCCAAATACGGAATCATTCCCGGGGAAGCCCCATAGTAAACAAATGTAGGAGGGTACTATTATATTCATGTCTAGTTGCGAGCTTCTTATAAGCATCGAGTTGGTATCAAGGCTGGACCTGCCAGGTCCTTGGTCTGGTCCAGCACTGATTTTCTCATGTTCTTATGAAGAAAATCTCTGCATTTAGGGTTCTAGGACAAAAGGCTACATGAAGATGGATGTGAAGCTTGGAGGCCTTGGACCTGACTATGAAATGATCAAAGAGAAAGTAAGCAGAGCTTATGGAATTTTCAGTGATCTTCTTGATGTGTTGTCACTTCTCCACATTTATAACCAGAATTTTTAAATGGAGCAATGGAGGTATGGATACATGGGTAAAAGTTCAGACTGGAATCCAGAGCAGAAACATCTCCACACCGACATTAAAGCCATCAGTTCCCGCTGCATTGCAGTTCAACAGAACCTCCCAGTTGTGATGCTGGAAACAAACAGCATGAGAGGCCCATTATTTTCAGGCCATGACTTTTATTAATATGACAGGCACCCTTGAGGCTCAGGCCATGAAGTTCAGCACGCCTGAAGAAATTAATGCGCAGATGAAGAGTAAGGTTAAAATGGGCCCAAATCAGTTAAGCATTTCCACCCGTTACAAAACAAGCCAATAACTATACTGGAGAAACTCATGATTCCAGGTTTCATGGATGGCATACCCGTTGGCTAATCCATTATTTTGACCTAGTTGATGACCATACTCAAGGCTGGAAAGAATGTTCCACCTGATCATTCATCTCTCCTTCTACAGTTAAATGTTTGCTTCTGCTCACTCATTTGTAGATCCCGTCCCTCGGTTCTAAGCTACTGCAGGGCAGATTATTAAACAAACATTAAACGCATGCACATAAAAGCAGTAGAAAATCCTGCTTTAAAACATCACCAAAACCAGGAAAACTGGCCAAAAAGGGAAGTATTGAAACCAATTAACAAGCATCACAAAAGACTAGGTAAGCAAATAAAAGTAATCATATGAAATTAAGCAAGTCTCCCTAAAGAGAGCATTCCATAGACTGGGTGCCACTCTCAGATAAAGACCTTTGCTCAGTTTTCTGGTCTCAGAGGGAGGAGACACCCAGAGAAGAACCCTGAGGAGTTTGATGGGAATCAGACCAGAAGGACTTCTGTTTCCTTCCAACTCCAGCCAGGGACAGTGCTGGGTACCAGAAAGATCCCAAAGGACAAAAGAAAGAT
The DNA here is from genome assembly GCF_004798865.1 of Varanus komodoensis. Taxonomy (NCBI): domain Eukaryota; kingdom Metazoa; phylum Chordata; class Lepidosauria; order Squamata; family Varanidae; genus Varanus; species Varanus komodoensis. The sequence goes on from NW_025335856.1 coordinate 5,217,800, forward strand.
CCCAAAGGACAGTGCTGGGTACCAGAAAGATCCCAAAGGACAAAAGAAAGATCCCAAAGGACAGTGCTGGGTACATATGCTCGAAAGTCTCTCTTTGTGTGTGTCTTTGGGCATCTTTAAAGGAAACTGCCTCCCAAGGATACTCCTATTTGTAATCAGGGGTGCATGGGCAAGGAGAGGAGGGAACTGATTTTGGGGGGGGGCGGGGGAACTAGCCAGGACAATATGAAGGGGGCAGTAGGAGATGAAGCACATATGGGCAAAATGCCTGCTAATCTAAGGGGAGTGGTTGTATTATGGCCCCATCCCTTTATTTTTACAAGTGCCCAAGAACAGCAAGATGGCGGACTCCAATGGGCTGCAATGGAAGAGGTGGGGCTCCAGCCCTAGCAAGCTGCTTCTTAACACAACCTCAGCTGTGGCTCTGTTCATCGTGAAAAAAATAAACATATCTGTGTCCAGAAAACTCAGAGCAGATCATGTTTTCAAGCTGTAGTTTTCTTTGCCCCTCACCAAAGGTATCCATTAGTCATTACTCACCTGCAGAGAATTCCAATTGCAGATAAGTACACCCAAGTTTATTCTCTTCCGGCTGGATCAAGTGTGCATTACTTTAATGCAATTGAGCTGCCGCTGCGAATTCAGATGGCCTGGCTTTATCGCAGAAGGGAAAAATGAAAGTAAACATGGCAGAGCAAATGCAGCCGTGGAGTAGCTGAATGCACATTATGCCCTGTGAAGAAACATCAGGTGTTTCTGGACCAAAGGAGGAGATGAGGCCAATCATCCAAGAAAGACTCTGAAAGAAACCTCTCTCCGCACTACCACTTTTTCTTTTAACTGCGGATGAGTTTACAAGATGCTTTGAATGAAATATGGTAGAATACAATCCAGGTGGCTTTTCCACTCCTCACACAAGACAACAGCAGTATAACATTTACAGTCCAGCAAGACAAGAGGGAGTTGCAATACTAAATAAACCAGCAGTCAGTGCTCTAAAGCAGCTTGTTAAAAACTGCTTTGATTTCTTTGGCCTTGTGTTTGAAAAGAGGCAGATGGGGTGGGCCAGATCAAAGTATCGCCATGAAACTGCTTCCCCAAAGTCAGAGATTCTCCACCATCATATGTCAAATATAACATGCCATTCAGACATGGCTGCAATGAAATGGGTGTATGTTTCAGATTTTAAAAAAAGGTCAGCCATCCAGATTAGGAATAAGACCAAGATTTTATTGGTGCAAATACAGAGCTGGTTTGGGGATTCTACCTCTTTTTGTTCTTTCTTGAGGGATCTTCTTTTGGGTGGGGAAGGGGGATCCCATTTCTGTACACGTGCAGCAAAAATCAGCTATCGGCAGTGCCGAGTGGCTAGTAACCATGATGGTCCCCAAACACCACCCTCCTCGGGTCCTAGCACAGCCAGACAGCTCATGTTAACAGACTTCTGTTTGTAAAATGGAAGCACAGCATTGCCTAAAAAAAAAAAAGTTAAAGGTCAACGGCCCACCTGGAGCTTAAGGGGAGGCACAGGACTGCTGGCTGAGCCAGGGTTCACCTCCATGGAATGTACATCTGGGAAGCCAAAAGTGCCCTTGGTCCTCCCTGTAGGTAAAAAATCTTCTGTGAGATCCCTTTAATTTTTTTGAATCAAAGTAAACTGGGTGGAACCATGGGCGTTTTCCTGGAGAAGCTCAGGTGGCATAATTCCATTTTATTCTTGGAGCAACCTTGTGAAGCAGCCCAGCCCATGTGATCATGACTTGCTGAATGCTGCTGGGTTCTGTCCTACTGAGCATGGATTTTTCAACCCTGGCCTCCACCCATTCCACCACTCTTCATATCCATAGTCCGCCATCATATCATTGTCTGCATCATGTGCAGACCTGTTGAATAACCTTTGGAACACTGCTCTTTTTCTTGACAGTCTGAAAAGATAAAGCAGCAAAAAAAGTATGCCAAGCATGTTCAGGAGCACAACATGAAGAACATCACAAGTACACGGAAACCACAACCAAGATCTGAAATCAAATCGGCAGCTTCAAGGCAGAAGGTAGAGCTAGGGCAAGCAGAGAGTCATGAAACGGGAGAGACCTTTCCCCCAGTGATTGGGGCTGACAACTTGAGAAAGTGCAATGGTTTTTTGGGTGTATGATGTGCAATCTGGGCTTCCATCACTTGGATAAGAGTTTGAGGACTCTGCAGTCCAAACCTATCCCATCTTTCTCTAGCATTTTCACAGCTGTTTATTAGTTTGCTCCTCCTACCCCATATTGCTTTAAATTTTCTTAGTCTTGCACAAACTGAGCATGGACATCCTTGCAGTATGTGGAAACTCAGAAAGACAAGGATTAAATTAGCTCCTGCTACACTCCTGCTTGGAGAAAATGCTTATACTGACCACCTGAAAGTCACTTCATAAGAAGGATGGATGAGAGGAACTGCTTTTTGCAGAGCAACAATTCGTTCTCCTTCATGCACCGCTCTCAAGCAAGGGTTTGGGGACTGGGGAGAAAATAGTAAAATGCCCCTCACTGGAGGCAAGATGAAGCCCACATGTGTATTCTGGAAGTTAGCCCTTCGTGAATGGTCTCTTTTCCCCTACAACTTCTCTCTAAAGCAACCTTAGGAAAGCAGGATGTTCAGGAAAGAAGTGGTAGGTAGGAGAAGAGGGGAATGACCTTGAAACTTTATCCTTGCAACTTCCCCCCACTTGAGGTCCTTGTCACCTTTTTTTCCCCTCACAGCCTTTCCAACCCAAGGGAGGGGACATATTGCCTGCGAGGATGGAAGGCCATCAGGGGAAGAGTTAAGCACCCCTCATCTTGCTGCTGCTTCTCCCCCGAAAAGAATCCTCTCCCTGTGTTGCTTTATGGAGGAAAAGCAGCAGCCGAGATTTCAAAGGCAAGAAGGCAGAGGCAGAACACCTAATAGCCACTTTCACGAGTAGTAAATTGCTCCGTATCATTTTGTCGATTGGATACTGCAGGAGAAACCTGTGTGTTTCCACCGCGATCTTTTGTTTTGCTTCCTTTGTTTTAGGCCCTACAATATGCCAAGACAATTCCCAAGCCAAAACTTTTTGTATCAAGGCCATTGGAACAAGAGCCTGAAGATGAGAAACATCCGGCGCATACTTTAAATGGAGCGACCCTCCCTCCCATCTCATCTCTGGAATCACTGCAGAACAGGCATGAGAAGGAGAAGCAAGCAGTGGCTGCATTCAAGACCCTGCATATCGTATGAGGAACCAGCATCTCAGGGGAGGTTGGCCTCCCCAGCAGCAGATCACGGAACTCTTTCGCTCTGCCCGTCGTCTTGTTTTGGCAGTTGCCAAGAGTGCTGAATGAGAGGTGTCTTAATTATGACCTTCATGAACATTCAGCATGTGAGATGTTTGCCATACTGTTCACTCAGCCTCACTTATTTTTCCCAGATTCTATTGTTGATGATTAAAGAGTTGAATATGTAACATTGTAGAACTGTCTTACCCCACTATTTCCCTGCTTTTTCCATGTCCTTCCCTCCAAAATGCTTTCTTAGGCCATGCCAGATCTTATTTTACAGGGACTACAAATGAGGTTGTAAAACAGCTAAGTATGCTTCATTTCAGACTGTAGATGGGGGAACACACAGCTGACCGAAAGAGCCATAGCCAAGGAAGAATGTTTATTATCCCAACTGCTATTTGTGTGAACACGGCCATAAAATGTGCTCCTTTTTATCCCCCTTATAATGAGCTGTGACATGTTGAACACCATTTTGGATATGTGGTCCCAAATTGGAGTACTTGACAGTTAGAAACATAGAAACAGAGCGAGTCAGAAGGAGCTTCCTGGGCCATCTAGTCTGACCTCCGGCACCAGTTGTGCAATGTCACGTGAACCCAACAATCATGAGTTAGTTGAGGGCACAGGACTTGTGTGAAGTGAGAGAGCCTCAGCAGGAAACAGCCAGACTCAGAAACCTTTGGTAGACCCGTGTTCTGAAAGTAGGCTTTTTCTATCCGTACCCTTCCCACCACATGGGCACTGATCCAGCATGGTGCAATCCATGTTGCATTGCTGTGTGTGTGGATAGCACGAACCGCTTCCCTAGGAAGGGGAGGCACAATCAGCCATACCAACATCGTAGCACATTTGCACACACACTGCTGAAGCAGAGCATGGCACCACATTGAAGTGTGACGCCTGCATCCCTGCCTGTCTCTTCCAGGATTTGTTTTGGTTTATGCCCTGACTCTCAATTACCCACTTATGTTAGCATCTCTCCCAGATGCAGCCCGTAAAGCTGCAACATACAGGCATTGCCATATCGCTTCCATTAAAAGCTGCTCTCTGCTGAAAATAATAACCACACAGAAATGGGAACACTTTGAAGCATTTCTGATTAGGGTCCTAAACTTGTTGTTTCTCTGATTAAAAGTGATAATCCCCCTACTACAACGCTTGAGAACCTATTTTTAATGAAACCTTTAGAGGGATATCAAAGAACTATTTATGTGCATCTAATATTTTAATTAGATTAAATTCTCAATTTAACCCATTACATGCACACACACCCCTTTGATGAGCTGTATGCTCTGTGTTTTGCCCCAGATGCTAGAAGTAATGAATGCTGAACCTTTTGGTTTAATGAGCATTTCTGCCTTTCCATTGTGACTCTCTTTGTATCTCTTTTTTATTGTTGATATTATTATTATTATTTCCTGAGCTATAGAATTTAGTTAATTGAAGGAGTCTCTTACCACCACACATTAAGGGCTCTAAATTAGCATCCCCTTTCTGATTAGAAAATGCAAGCGGACATTTTTGCTTTGATCCAAGGATTTAGTTGAAGTAGGCCATGGTCCCCTGAAAATGAGCTGATGGCCTTGTTATTAGGATGAAATGCAAATGCATTCCATGTGTTGGGAAATGCTTAATGTCTTAATTGATCACCTTCTGGACCATACACCCCTTCCTTGTTTCCTGTGCATCACCTGGAAATCAGGGCAGCTTTGAACAAGATAGAAGCAGCCTCACATGTTAAGGTGCATTAACATTGTATTCACGCATCCTTCCCTGCTCCCTGGTAATTTTATTTATTTATTTATGTATTTATATCCTGCCTTTTTCCTACAAAGGGCTCAAGGCAGCTTACATCAATCTCTTCCTCCATCTTATCCCCCCAACAACCCTGTGAGGTAGGTTGGGCTGAGAGTCTGTGACTGGCCCAAAGTCACCCAGTGGGCTCCATGGCTGAGCGGGGACTAGAACCCAGGTCGTCTGAGTCCCAGTCCCACGCTCTTAACCACCACACCACACTGGCTTTCTTTTAAGCAGCACTGTGCCTTTTTTAAAGTGGTGACTTTGACGATAAAGGAAGGGTTTTTTTTAACATTGTCATGTACAAGATCATTTCTAATCTATTAGGATGTATTTCCCAGAATAGCTTAAGAAAAGGAAATAATGGCCAGGGTGATGTCTACATCCTCTCCATGGCTAAAAATAATTGAAGGATCAAAGAAAAGGGTTGCATTCTCTTCTTAATTTTTGTAGTTATCTTCATCAACAAGAGCTATGAAGATGCAGAGAGGGCTTGCAATATTTACCGTAATCCATTACTTTCTTGTACAGGGTTGCTTCAAAACGTCATGAGTCCATGAGAAGCAACCCTGCTCCAGCTTGAGGGAGATGCACAGGGCAAGCCTAAGCATATCTCCCCAGCGGAAAGTCCCATGGAGTTCACTGGGGCTTACCCATTTAATGGTAAAATTATGCAAGCTGATAGGGTGACTAGAGAATGATCAGGGCAGGGCAAGAAATGCATACCAAGAGGAAGGTGTTAATGTGAATACGACAACAAAGTGGAGAGGTGTACAGTTCTTTTTTTACCTAAGTTGCAAGGCTCTTAGAGGGCTTAGATTTTTTTTTTAAACTGGGTTATAAATGAACAAAGCCTTCCTCAACCTGATGTGCCCCAGATGTGTTGAACTCCACCTCCCATCACACCCAACCAGCATGCTTGCTGCAGCTGCTGTGAGAGTTGCCCTCTGAGACATCTGGAGGGCGCTGAGACAGTGAAGGAGGGTTAGACTGTGGGTCAGGAGTTGGGCACCCAATAGGCCTGTTTTTGACCTCGCTTCCACTCGTACCATGTTACGATTGCATTTACGCCCTCCACAAAATCACCGTTTCCTTCCCTAGCCTATCACTGGAGGCAGGGGGAGAGAGGGGGGGACTGTAGACATGCAAGTTAGCTTGTTTTTCAGGAAAACAGGTTCACTTGCTCTTTAACACTTCCAGACTGTTAGGTTTTCCTTGTGGAGTGCCCAGGCACACAGGGGCCCTTCTTGTTAGCCAAAATGCACCATCTGTGACTCGTCCAAAGCTATCCAGTCAGCTTCATGGCAGAGTGACAGCTAGAAGCTAGGCCTCCTGCCTCGATTATTTGAGAAGTCCAACACTCCATCTGCATCAAAATCATACATTTCAAACAAGATTCATGTGAAGCCGCATCTTACCATCTGAAGATGGGCAGGTGAACCAGCTCTATGTGTAAACAACAGTGCTTCCCAGGTTTTCTGCATTTTGGGAATACCTTCACTACTTCTGCTCAGGAATGACAAATCCGTTGTCACAAACAGCAATGATTTGAAGGCTTAAATGAGGGATTGTGGAGGGTCATGATGTCAACAGTTCTAGCAAATCTTCAGAGCACAAGGTCAGGTTCTGCTGCAAACAGGCAGAATTGCTTCCCCCTGAGCCTGTTGCCAGAGAGAAAAGCAAACATCTGAACACAACACAGTGGGTTTAGTTCTCCAGTGGTTCCATTGCTCCAGTGGTGCCCATTTGTATGCAACCAAGAGTCTAATGCAGAAGACACTGTTCTGCAATGCGCAGCTGGCCTTACAAGAAAGGCTGCACCATTGTTGATAATTTCTTTGAGTGACTCACAATAAGCTTCCAAGGAACCTCAAGTTTGGAGGATAAGATGAATAGGAGGAGACCCTTGTACATTGTCTCAGGTTCCTTACCAGAGGAGGAAAGGCAAGAGATCAATGCCATATAGAAGTGTTGGAGATGATGGTGATGGAGATGATATTCCTGGACCGTTTTATAGAAAGTTGTAAAACAAAATGTAAAGTCTTAATGCCTATAATCCCTCATTACTGGCCATGCAGTCTTGGATTTAAGAGAGTTATAGTCCCAAACATCTGAAGAATAGGTTCCTTACCTGCCCTCTTGCTCTCAACTGAGAGTAAGTTCCATTGAATTTAGTGGAGCTTATTTTTAAGTAGACATGTATAAGGTTCCCAGCAAATTGGTTAATCATATGAATCTTAGGTGGCCAGCTGATTAACTTATAGATTAAATTTGCATATGCATAAGTAAAAACAATGGCTCCAAACCAAGGGATGTGTTTCTTTTGCTTTGGGGTTATTATTGTTGTGTCATAGAAGGCATTCTCTTTGAAGAGGCGCTCTCACCTGTTTGAAACAAATAGCAGGAAATGCCTTTTCTAAGCCAGTATTTTCCACCCTCACTTTTATTTTTCTATTGTCATCTATTCTTTTAGAGAACATGTTTCAGATCTGCTGGCCAGTCAACTGGAATACCTCTTTAGCTAATTTAATCAGTCCAGCTAAGAAAATAATTAGTTAAACATTGTAGTCTATTAATCAAGTTATTGTTAGTGAAAAAGGAAGGAAGATTTAAGGCATGATGCTGTGTGCTCAGACAGGAGAAAGTCCTACATACATGCTGGAAAAGTAGAACTTTTTTCTTTCTGAACAATGTTGACTTTGGAATGTTGGCAGTTGTAGGATTTATTTCGGAGTCCTCCCTGAGGATTGGCTTTGTCACAAGACCATCTTATAGCTGTCAAAGTAACCAAGATGCTTCCACTGCTGATATCAAGATTATTGCTGTCTTTGGAGTTGCCTAAGTGTAGTTAAAAGAACCAGACTGAATCATCAAGCTTACTTTCCAGGGATGGCCAACAGCAGGGACAGGTTTGCAACCTAAGAAACATCACTCCACTGTTTATTTATGTACATATTTATAATAATAGGGAGGAGGAGGAGGAAATCTCCCACCTGAAAATTAAATACATAGCTTAATCCTATACCTGCATGGGCAGATGTGACACCCCATGGCCTTATTTCAGACCCAAAAGAGTGTGCACTTGCATCAGATTTCTGCCTTGAAGCAGGAGTTCTAAACTGGCCTTTCTATCTTGCTATAATGTTACCTAGCCTAACTTTTAGTGTGAGAGAGAACCACAGGACCAGCCAATGCCATGCCCACCCCCCAGCCCACAAGTCAAGGAGCAAGATATCCAAGGCTGGCCAAGATATTTTGACACTTGAGGCAGAAAATCCCACAAGTACCTCTGGTATTAAAAATGCAATAATTTTCAATGAAAAACCACAGTGAAGACATTTCCATTCATTGTCCCTTCTAACTTTAGAATGGAGGGAGAACACAAGCAGCCATGTACATATAAAAATATCCGTTTCAATCTTATGCACATGTCCTTTGGGAGTAAGTTTCAGCCAACTCAGGAGTATTTCCTTCAGAATAAGTATGCACTGGATGGCGTTTGATACTGCAGGAAAAATGGAGAAGACCAAGCAACCAGTCTGTGCCATTTTAAAACATTATTATAGCCCCATTAAAATATTCTGAACTCACTAAACATAATTTAAAAACTTCACAGAGTGCTTCAGCTATTGGAGGGGATAGAAAAACTAAATAAATAAAAATAAAAATAATGGAAACTGGAGAAAGAACTGCATAGATGGTAATAATCTATCCTTCACATCCATAAATAGTGAGCGGATCACTATTGAAAGATCCAGATACCAAAAGTCCCAAAGAAAGCAAGTTGATGGTCAGAAAAAGAGGCTGCCATTCCTTTCTGCAGCAATTCGCAGGCTGATGCTACCCAGCTCCCAGTGCAATGCCCCACAATTTTTATCTGTTCCGTGGGAGACTTAGGCAATAGTATAGAAGCTACTTTGGAAGAATGATGATATCACCTGTTTTTTCTCCCTTTTGAAACCCTCCCATCACTACAGTCTTTTCAAGGTTCATTTGGGTTATGCCAAAGTAAACTCAGTGGAATATAATACCAGAAAATGAACTGAAAATGCAGACACAGTCTGAAAATGATGGCAGAAATGCTGGAAAGCAGAGTTCTCATGGTTATACATGTCCAATCTGGCCAATTCCAAGTTGATCAATGGTGAAGAAATTGCAAAATGTGTGTGATCTGCTCTATTTGTAACCAGCCTGCTAAACAGCGACTTCGATGCTGTTCAACTGTCCAGTTGGGGTGGAGGAGTTATAATAGGGGCAGGAAAATAGTGATACCATGTTCTCAATGCATGTGAGAGGTTAAGCAGGCTATTTTTTAAAAAATAATAATGAGACAGGACTGGACAGGACGGGAGATGATTCAGGTGGGAGACACACGAGCCCTTAGAAAAGAAAAGCAATCCTGTGCCACACTGAAAACAAAGTCTGCAATGCTATGCAGACTTGCTGGAGGGCACATTCCATTGGATACGATAGGACGTGCTTCCCATAAATGGCAGTCATAAGATTGTACACTTTGGCACACACTTAGCTGAGAAGCAAGTCCCATTAAATCCAGAGATCTGTCAGTGAAACAAGGGAGGGATTGTGCATTGAAGACACTGGCTGGCTAAGCTTTTCTGGAAGCTTGTCCCCAGTGTATTTGAGGGACTTACTCCTGGGTAAGGGTAAGCAGGATGGCAGTTTTACAGTGTGTTCCCCTGCACATTTGCACAGAAGCAAGGACCATTTAGTTCAATGGGGTTTGCTCTCAAGAAACAGCATGTGGATGACAGATTCTGCCATGAGTTCCCCTGCTAGTTTTGTTTCAAAGAACTAAGGGCTAGTCTTTCAGTTTTTGTAGTAGCTTCCTCCGTGTGAGAGCTCTAAACTCTCTTATTTTGTCTTCTTGGGGGATGCGGGCAAGAACTGGATGTAATTTATTATTTCAGATCACCAGTTCTCATGGACACTTTTGTATGGGTTCCCCACTAACACCTTTGAAGAATACAGCAAACCTTTCTTCTTACCTTCTTTCCAGACTGACTTTATTGACTCCTTGTTAATTTTTTCTCTTAAATTGTTAATATTTGTTACTAACAAGTGTTAGCGATATGCCAACAGAATTTGAAAAGAAAATACACAGAACTATCATTGTTGTAGAACAATCCTTTATGAGACCAAGTTGCTAGTTTGTCTAGAGAAAGAATGTTCAGAATGAGTCTTTATAGAGCTCCATGGAAAATAAAAAGCTTGGGCACAATCTCTCCACAGTTACACATTTTCCAAAGTACATTTCTCCCAGCAAGAGAGAATTCATGAGCTGAAAGTAACAGGGCTCCAAAGTACATGTAGCTTTGCCTGGATCGTGGCCCTTCATGATCGACCATCTTATTGACACCTCAACCTTATGCATGCTTACTTGGGGAATAAACCTCACCGAACTCAGTGAGATTTACTTGTGAGAAAACATGCACTGAATTTACTGCATGTGGAAAAATATAGAATGCTAGGGAAAATATAATGTGTGGAAATGACATGGTGTTTTCAGGCGCATTATTAAATGATCTTCCCATCAACAGTCAATCATATTTGGTTGAGAGCGCCTCTTGCATGATATTCTGAGAGCATTAAAAGAAACACGATTTAGGCTTCCACTTTTCATTTTAAACAGTATGGTTATGTCTGTGTTTGCCATACAGAATTGTAGGGGATGGAAGGGGGGAAATGGACAGTTTAAACCCACTAAGAAGACCAGATGCAAGTCATTTTCAAACTTACAATTCTCCTGCAGGGAAGAGGTGGTCTCAAATCCCCGCTTCGTATCCTTTGGATGGGCCCAATCTGCCATCCATCTAGAATCTCAGCCTCCTGCCCATTTTCCACCGCACTCACAAGCACCTTGGCCTTTTATTGGCAGCCACACACACTGCCCATGGTTTACCCTAAGATGGAGGTGAGTGGATGGGTAGCCATCCTCCGATCTGCCTGGGAGCTGGGCCAATTTAGACCATGAGGGCTTGGGGACATGGGGGTCAGCTCCGTCCAGCATCTGTCCTCCTGAGGTGGACCAGAGTCTTTTGTAGTGCACCCCCCTGCACTCCCTCCCCACCCATGATCCAACCCCAACCTGCCCTGGATGAGTTCTGAAGCTTCAGAGTCCTTCCTGGGCAGGGAAGCAGTCCCTCCCAAGCACCCTAGATGAGGTGCTGGGGCCCACACAACTCTGCCCCTTCAATGATGTCTACCTCATCTTCAGTCTCCTCTAATAGGAAAGCTGGTGGGTGGCCACCTTTACATGACTCGGTGGAGGTGGAAGCACCACCACTTGTTTTGTTGTCCGAGGGTACCAGCTCAGGCTCACTCCTCGCTTGCTCCGTACGGTCATCTGTGCCGGGGGCTTTGGGGTCATCCTGGCTCTTCCTCAGCTGCTTCTTGTGCTTCATCCGCCGGTTCTGGAACCATGTCTTCACCTGAAAGGACAAGCAAGGAGAAGTTGGGCTCTGGCACTCATTGGGAGGGAGGGATGCACTCTGGGATCGGAACTCCCATCCAAATTCCAGCCCCCCTCTGCTGCTTGGAGTGGCAGCAGAGAGTGAGGGAGGCAGAGAGGCAGGATGAGAAAACCCAGTTGGAAGGCACAATGCCCAAATAAATGGCAAAAAAGCACTCTAAAAGCAGGAATTGTACCTGGCTCAGATTAATTTCCTGGGGAGAGAAGAGCCCTCGTGGAGGAACTGAATTTACAAGCTGGCCGCCTCCCTGTGTGCCCATGGGTTGTCTAAGATTTGCCATGTAGGAGTCTGGTTTTCTTGGGCTCATCCCTGTGAGAAGCAGGGGAAGGATCCTCTCCTTCCACAGGGGTCTCTCATTCAGCACAGCCCCTTCTAAAGGGCACTCTGGAACTTTTCATCATCAAACCAGACAAAGAGCAAGGAGGTCTCTTGCCACTGCACTGTACAAATGGGGAGCTAAGACTGAGAGACCAGGGCTTACTCAGAGTTGTGCAATGTTAGCCTGTCTCTTCTTCAACTGCAGATGGACAGAAGGAGGTGGGTTAGGGAGGAGGTCTGGTGGCAATTCTTCAGTTGCAAGAGGAAATCCCTGCCCATGATCAGAAGCACCCTCACCTTTACCAAAGACTTCTGATTCCCCAAATCTGGGGGATCTTTGCTCAGACATCAGTGCAATGGGACTTCACTTTCAGGTAATTATGCATAAAAGCATACATTGCACTGGTAATGGAGGAAAAGCATAAGCCTGCAACTGTAATTTGCAAGCTTAATCCATGACAACTGCTTGGAAACAAATGCTGCCTGCTCCTCGCACCCCCCCCCTTTTTCTAGAGTCGTCTGCCTCCGCTGTCCCTCATATTTTAGAGTTGCAAATCTAAATAAGGTCCTTGCAAAGAAGGCTGGTGAGTGAGAGGAGTGGAGAATGAGAATTGAAGGAGCTCTCCGTGGTTCTGAACTGCGCTTGGCTGCCTTCTGGTTACTTGTGCGCCGGATACCAAACTTTGCTCGTCCTCCCTTATCTAACTTCCTGTCTCTGAAGTCATCAGAGGGCACTGCCTGGTCATCTCTTGTGGGTCTGTGGCCTTCCCGGAGCCCCTGCTCGAGAAGAGCCTTCAATGCAGTGTCTCTTGTGTTGTGGAAGTCCCTGCCTCCTGAGGTCAGGCTGGCTAAAACACTGCTCTGTCTGACCCCTGCTGAAAGACATCGTTGCTCTGGGAAGCCTTCCTTGCCGACCATCCATGGCTTTAGCGTGGCCCTGTGCATTGCTTGTATTCTTTTATCTGTTTTGTCGTTTTATAGCTCACCCCTCTGGAATCTGTCTAGGTAGGGAGAGGAATCCAAATGTTGCAACATCACATACATGCATTCTACTCATGTTCTATATACACGGATAATTTAATTTAATATTGTTACTTGATTGTGCAGTTCCGCAGACCTCCTTGACGTAATTCTATCACCTGGGTGTGAGCCAGCAAGGCAGCCTTGACATCTTCGAGGGTGGCCTTTCCCAACCTGGTGCCCCTCAAATGTGTGGGGCTTCCAACTCCCAGGATGCTGGGAATTGGAGCCTGATGCACCTGGAAAGCATCAGTTCAAGAACGGACCCTGTGCTCCCAAGAGGGACTGCCGTTTCCCTCTATCTTGCTTGCAAGGGAGCGGGTGAGGAGCCTCACAGTCCCGCTTCTTTCCTGCCCTTCACCCCTTGCCAGCTTTGCCGCTTACCTGGGTCTCAGAGAGACTGAGTGCTGTAGCCAGCTCGACGCGCTCCGGCGTGGAAAGGTAGCGCTGGATCTCGAAGCGCTTCTCCAGGCCCGAGAGCTGCGAGTCGGAGAAGACGGTGCGGGCCTTGCGTCGGCGGCAGTGCTTGCCCGGCAACTCGACGTGAGGGTGGGGCTGGAAGAGCGCGGGTACCGGCACCCCTGTGGCGTATGGGGGGAGAGACCAGCCCTGAGCAGAGCCATGGTGCGGGTCGTGGGGCACCAGAGGCCCCACCTGGCCACCCCCGCTCTGCAAAGAGACTGCGCCTCTGCAGGAGATGCACCAGCCCAGGCAGGGAATTCTGCAGCTCCTTCCCAGCAGGGGCCTCGAGAGCGCACGGAGCCCGGCAGAGCTGGACTGGGGGTTTGTTTCAGCCCTCCTGGCTCCTGGCCGAAGGGAGGTTTCTTCCCCCGCGCCTTCCCCGTCTGCGCGCGGCCTTCCTGAAGGTGGAAAACGAGTACAGAGGGGGGTCTCCCTGCCCTCCCAGCCCCCTCCAGGTTGGCGCCCTCCAGACAGGACCGACGCAACTCTATCCGGCATGCCCGATCCATGTCCAGAGTGGTTGAGCGTTGTCGGGCAACAGCCCTCGAGGGCCCCGGGGTTGCTGAAGGCGGCCGCTGCCTCCCAGCTGCAAGAGAAGCCCTTCTTCGCTTCGATCCCCTGGAAGCAGAACGCACGGGCCACGTGCTCCAGAAATATGGAGCTGCAACCCGGACGGTGCGACGGTAGTTTTGCACACGCATCCACCAACTTCGTCAACCTCCAAATCTCCTTTTGCGGGAAGAACCGTCTCCCACCTCCAAACTGAGTCCCTCTTTTGCTCCGGAGAGGACCAATTTCCTTCCTTCTTTGATGCCTGGACCCTCGTGAAGACCCGGCCTCTCCTGCCCCTTTCTCACAATTCCGCTCTCACCGGCAGGTGCAGAAAATCCTTCCCCGGCCACAGCCAGGATTAGTGCTATCTCTGCTTTTCTAACCGATGGCGCAATGGAATCCCCCACTGCGGGTGGAAGAACACTTCGGAAAGAGGGTGGAAGCGCAGAGCAAGAAGGTGCGTAAAGAGTGCCGAGTGCCGCTCCAGGAGATGCGACCAGGAGCTGGGGGACGCCTGGCCTGGGGACAGTCTGCGGTGCCTAGCGCGACACCCGGTTCTCACCCGCTCCACCCAGGCCGGAACTGAGGTGCTGGACGGCCAAGCCACCACGGTCCTCTTCCTTTCCCGAGTAGGGAAAAAGCCCCCGAGTAGAGAAGTGCCGGCTTCAGAGCCCAAGCAGGGATCCAGGATGTGATACGTTTTAACTTCCCCACCCATGTTTCGGGCTACCTGCTCCATCATCACTGACCATCAACGGTGCTGGCTGGGGTTGATGGGAGCTGCAGTCCAAAACGCTCATAGGTGGGGAAAGCCACTGTGCCCACTTACCTGGCTTGAGGACAAGGCGACTGCCTCCCCAGCAGACTAGCCTAGAGTCCCCTGAAAGTTAACTCTTTGGGTCCAGTGGAGGGATTTCGCCTCCACCCGTAACTGGGTTCTACTCTTGCCCCGAACAACCATCACCCACGTGGTGGTGGCTGTGATCGGGCATCACCTACATTAAAATCCGTGTAAAAATCCTCTAAGGTGAACGGATGCACCTGAACGCAGGTGTGATGCGAGGCAGCGGGAGCAGGGACATGTCACGCGCCCAGGCGCCTGGCTCTGGCGGCTGGAGTGGCTTTGAACCCGGATCCGCTGGCTCTCCGTTAGGTCAGTTTAGGGAGCGTTCCGGCCAAACCGCTTGATGGACCCGTAAAGGACTCGATCCTGGCAGGCTCCCGTGAGGACCGGAGGAGCCCCTGGTTTGCTCCCTGCTTCCATGTCTAAACAGACGCGGCAGGGAAAGGGCTTGGGGAAATTGCGCGGCGCTTCCAAAAGATGCTCTTTCTTGGAATCGAGGAGTGCTGATTCCCTTTCCCTTTCTTGCCAGGCAGAAATTCAGTCGGGGAAGTTTTCCAGGAAGCTCAAAGCCGCTGGGAAGGGGGACGTCTCCGGCTAAATTTCTGCCTTGCCGGGTAAGAAAGGACACCCGCACCTTCGAATCGGGGAAGTGCCTGCGGCCGTCGAAGGCGCCGCGCGTCCGGGCTTCCTCGGAGAGAGAAGGCGCCTGGGAGACCGCCTCGCGGATCCCAGGAAAGGAAGGGCGCCTGGAGCCGCGTTCAAGGAGGAAGGGCCCGGCCGATCAGCCGTTGCGGGCGACGTGTCGCTCTCTGGCCCTTTGCTCCCGGACCGATGCCTTGCAACCGCGTCCCTGCAAAACCCACCCCGTCTCTCGCGAGGGAGCGAGGCGAGCCCTTTTCCGGGTGCTCATTCTGCACCACAACCGGCTTAGGCTTAGGGTCGCTGAACCCCGAGGAGGATTTTTATTAAGACCGCCTGGATCCACCAGAATGGCTCCCTGTGCGGTCTTATAAGTCTATTCATTGTTTCCAACAGAAGTTACTCCTAGGTAAAATCTGGTTACAGTCGGGTGGCATTTCAGCCTTTTAACCCGGCGCGTCATTTTCGACTTCTTTATGCCACATCACTTGAGTATCGCAGAGGGCAACGCTTTGTCTATTTGCTTGGAAGCAAGTCCCATTGTCTTCAATGGGGTTTGCTGCCAGGTCAGCGCATATAGCCTCGCGAGCCTTGAACGGTATTAAATTGCAGAAACGGGGGTCGCTGCCTTCTGCTTTCGGAAGCAGACAAGGGAAAAGTCCGAGCACGTCGGTCCCCTGCTTTTTTCCCCCAGATGGTGGTTGATTTTGTATTTCTGAGAAGTTATCCGTTTTGAGCAACTTTTAAAATGGTTTGCTTTTGTTTGCTTGTTCTGTGACACCACCGTCCGTTTTTGGAAAAAGGTTGGCTACAAATATGTTTGGTGGAGGCAGAAGCATATTTAAATTCCTTAAGGGATGCATCTTGGGCGCTTTCTAATTTTGAGAAGAGTTTCCACTCTTTGTCATGTGGAGCCCGTCCCTGTGTTTATTTTCTAA
Organism: Varanus komodoensis; assembly: GCF_004798865.1. Lineage (NCBI taxonomy): Eukaryota > Metazoa > Chordata > Lepidosauria > Squamata > Varanidae > Varanus > Varanus komodoensis. Next base: position 5,234,148 of record NW_025335856.1, read on the forward strand.
GTGTTCGCTATGAACCGCTGGCAGGTGATCCGTTTTCCAGCTCAGAAGTCATGCCTACTCAGAAGTAAGTCCCGCTGAGCTCAACAGAATCATGCATAGAACTGAAGTCTTAAGCTGACATGTTACACACACTAACCGGAGAGTAAGCGCCACTGAACTCAGGACGATTTCTTTCCACCTATATGTGCCTAGGATCGGGTTGTTAAAAATCTGCTCCTTTTTAAAATTCGCTTTTATCGCATAGCAGACTTACTAAATCTATCTATCTATATTGACAGAGAATGAATAAAATCAGGGGGGTTTTTTAAAGAAAAGGGAAATTAATATTTTTGAAGCAGTGTTTTTATTTTTATTTCCTCTTTTTTCTCAAAACCAAATATAACAATGAATAAAAGAGATAATTTATTCAGTTCCTTTTCTAAAGTAATGAACGTCCCCCAGGCAACAGATTCTAAACCTTAACTTTCACTAACTGTAGAAAGAATTGTTTCAAAGGGGAAAATCCAATATTTTATCGGGTATATAAGGAGGGGCAGAAGGGGTTAAATCATTTCCATCAGACTCTTCAAAATATCGTCTTTTTCTTCCAGCTTGCCAAGTTCAGAGAACCCCTTTATAGCTTAGGGCCTGATACTACATTTGGTATAATTTGCCTACTAACAATTTACAAGTTCGGTTCCAACGGGGACACACTGAAGAGTCCAACATCTTGATTTGCTTTATGCTCAAGGGAAGCCATGCTCCTCTTGGAAGTTCACCGCTTTACAAAGCACCCCAAAAGTGTTCTGCCCACCCTGGTTTCTAAGCACGGAAGCCAAAATGTCTCTTAAGCCACCTACTCGTACTTCATGCTGTAGTCCCTCTCTTTTAAAAGGCAACAGAAGGAAGCGAGATCCTGTTGGTTTAATAGTAGGAGTAGTAGTAACAACAACAACAACAACAACAACAACAACAATTCTGTTCTGAGATATGGTATTTTGCTCCACGTCCCTGCAGAAGAAAGTTTGGCTGTCCCATTGATGGGATCCAGACAGGCGAATGGATTTCAAAAAGTGGCTGCAGAGGGAAATCTCTGAGGCTGATATGGGGCATTATTTGCCCTTTCTTCCCTGACAAGTCTGGCAGGGCCCAGATCCAACAAGCGGAATTCCAACGAGCGCCGGAATGCACCGTGCCTCTGGTGTACTCTTTGGGAGCATGGGTACCAATGCAAACGCATGCATGCATGCACACTTCCTCTACCTGCCTTGGCCGAGTGAGCCCGGAGAGATGGAGAAGAGGCGCTTACCTGAGGTGGTCAGGAAATAAGGGTGGTGGTGGTGGTCCGGCTTGTGAAGCGGGTGATGCGGATGAGGCGCCAGGATGGTCGGGGCAGGCATCAGGGGGTAGCCATAGTCCAGCAGAGGAACCCGGGAGGCCAGGGGGCTGTGGAAGTGCTCAGGGGCCACTTCCCGGAGGGGTTTGGGCTTGTGGAGCAGAATGTCTTCGATGAAGAAGGAAGTTGGCCTCTGCGAAGGGACTGAGTGGGTCACTGCGTGAGAGGTGAAGTTCAGGTTCATCTCTGCTGCTTGTGGCACAGACCTGGGCTTGGAGGAGCTCCCTGGCACCTTTCTCCCCTCTCTCTGTTTCCCTCTGTCTCTTTTTGTTTCTGCTGAAACCAATCCCCAGATGATTCCTTGTCGCCTCCTTCCTCCCTTCTCGGTCTGGAGAAGCCACGAGACAAGAGCAAGGTGGATCTGCAAGGGCTTTCGCGATTAGGATGGGTGGGTGGATGTGCGTTTTTCAGGGCCTCTCCAAAAGGTGATCTCCAGCGAGCCAATCGCGAACTAGCAGGGCGGAGGGAAAACTGACTGTGCCCAGTTTCACCTACCACCTGAATGGCGGCCGGGCGCGGGGTGGGGGCCCCCCCCGCGGGGGTGTCGCTGGCCATGGTGCTGAAAGAGAGGGGACTCGGCTGCTTGTAGAACAGAGGCTTGGAGGGAGGTGGGGCTTCGCCCTATGGGGCTGAATAATGATAACAAGGCTATTTCGTGGATTCTTCTCTTTCTACATGGACAGTGCATCCATGTAGAATAAGACTGTGATGTACTTGAGGACCACATGCACTAGAAACAGATGCACGCTATTCCCGTACATGATAATATGCACACGTTTTCTCTGAGATTCCTTCCCATGTCAAATTCAGCACAAGTTCTCATGCTGATGGTGCAACCCAGTTGATTAGAGTTAGGACTTCGGGGTTGGTGTGGATTGGCATGGCAGAGCGTCAAGCAGAACGTTAGGGAGAATCACCCATTCTCGGTTTCTGTTCCTCTGGCTGCAAGGAACTGTTGGGGACACCAAGGTGGACGGGCTGAAGTGGGATCAGCAATTGCAACTGAAAGCACCCCTGCCTACAGGCCATGTTGGAAACAGTCAGCTTGTTGCAGGAGGCGGGTGGTCTTTTTTATAGCTGAAGGATATTTTGATATTGTTTTTCATTGCATCTGGTTTTGTTGAACATTTGTACATTTAATATGGTTTCATTAATTTGATTTTTAATGGTATAAGTTCCTTATTGACCTTCTTTCAAAAGAAGAAGAAAAAGAAGAGGAAGAGAGAAAGAAAGAGAGAAAGAAGTAATGATTCGTAGGCATTAACTTTTCTCCAGCCAACTAACAGCTTAATTCTGGGCAAGAGCATTTTCACATTTAGCAGGACTTGCATCCTACTGAGCAAGGCTGGCATAACAGTGATAGCCAGAAATGGCAACAATACAAACTTTGTTCGACCCAGTTAAAATCACTTATTTCTATGGCCCAAGGCAGTCATACTATGCATGATTATTTGAGGGTAGTTTTCCTGAACTCAGCGGGACTTATTTCTGGCTTACACTGAAGTCCTACACTGCAAACTTCTTTCAACTTGATTCATTTTGCGGAAGCTCTCAGGAACTGCTTTCCTGTGTTGGGTGGGTCAAAAGAGTGGGGTAACATATAACACCCCCCATAATATTTAATACTCATGCTATCAGTAATACAGCCTTAGGAGAGATATTTCAACCTTTACAAATTGAGAAAATAGTGCACACAAGCTGGGAAATTCACAGGATGGTTGGTGACACTCTGGAGAACCTCAGTGAATTAGAGGGATTCCAAAATGTTGCATCTGGTGACTGAGGTTCTGCATTTCAGAGATCCACACAAACCTGGGAGTAAACTCCATTGAAAACACTTCTGAGTAGACCCACACTGTTAACACACACAGGTTGGGTTCAGACAGCATGAGGATCCACACTGGTTAAGTGTGGGTTGCAATCACACCACAGTCATTGTGTGGTTGTGAACCAAGATGCACTAACCAAACATGTTTTAGTTGGGTTGTGAAATGTGTGTGTGTGTGTGAAGGGAGGGACTTTGCTAACCATCCTTGGTTTTTTAGTGTGGCTGGATTCAGAGGACATAACCCACATTTCAACACACACAACCCATATTCAAGTCTTGTTGTGTTGTCCAAACCCAGTCATAGAATCAGGGGTAACGTTCTGTTGGTTTCAGTGGGACAAGCAGGTATGCTTAGCCCAGTAACCACATGTCTACATCATACCAGGTCCACCGATGCACCACATCATGCCTGTACATCTCAGCCAGCAGCCCAGCTCCACTGGTGGAATATTTTGCTGGTCTTCTGGAAGTTCTGCCAGGATCTTTTGTGTGGACTGTGGGCCTGAAGCTTCACCAGTGAAAAAGGTCTTGTGGCATTGGCTCTTCCCTCAAGCAGGGAATTTAGGGTTAGAATTGTGCTGCCAATTTCCAAGCCAAACTAATAAGAATTCCAAGTCCGTAAGTGTTGTATGTATTTCATGACAAATGTTAATGGGAAGCCCAAAGGAAATGGAATATGTTTCAAGGAATGAGACTGAGTGGGTAATATGCCTGATGGCCAAAGGCCTGTTTCTTCATGTACATAAGCAAATCATAAGCTCACATTGGAGAGTGAATGTAGATGTTATCTTTCTTAAAGCAGATTCCCAGAGAGAGAGAGAATGAGAGAGAGGGGGGTGGGGGAGTGGAATGGATTGGAAATTGCATCAAGCATCAAGAAAGATGACCAAGGCACAATGGAGCCCATGGGTTCCAAGTTGTCTATTCTTGTATTAGATGCACTGAAAACACGAGCAACGTAAATCCCATTGATTGCAATGGACCTGCTCCAAGCATGACTGGGTGCAAGCCTGTACAGGTTTACTCAGAAGTAAGCACATTGTAAGCACTGGCGCTTACTCCCAGGTAAGATAGGATTGTGCATCTAAATCCAGTCCATTAGCTGGTTGGGATTTTATTCCAGCTCATTTGCCTTTTAATGCTATATTTCACCCCTTATTCTCTATTTTCGCTTCCTTTTCCTCATCCTCTTTCCTTCTGTCTCTCCCAGCTTGTTTGTAGAGGGTTTTTTTTTTCTTTTTTTAACTCCCTCCTAATCTGTAACATTCATTTCCCCAGAGTCAATTTGCTAAAATTAGGGTGATACACCACATCATAGCTGAGATAATTTCAGCTCGCATCTCAGAAAATTGCTCTAATTATTGATGTTAAATTCAGGGAAATTAAAAGAAGGTACTTCTCCTTCATCTCCTGATTTTAAGCTCTAATTTGTCAAAATCGAGTTGTCATCACAATTCCAGTCAGGGGCTGCTAATAGTCAAAATGTTTTAATAGAGCCAGAATTCTTGCAACCCATGCTATTAGATAATTAGGTAGAATGTTAGAAAGACAAGTGGTAATCCTTGGGCGCATGGACAGCAGCTCTCTCTAATCCTGCAGGTAGAACAAATTAATTACTGGAATCAATTAGGCTGAAAAGTACAGTTCTCCAGGAAGTGTAAACCATGCCATCCATATGTATGAGCTGGTAAATGGTAAATAAATGGCAAAACCCTGAAAATAATAGGAACAGCAATCATGATAGTTTAATGAATCCGCAACTCGGAGAACATGAGTTAATGTTACTCTAACTCCCTCATGTTTGTGTGGAGGATAATGAAAAGGGCCTCGGTACATCTCAGTGTTCCAGAGATCACTTCATCTCTCTGCCTTATTGGATCATTAATGCACCTCGCTGTAACGTAAACATGGCTGCAAACAAAGCAAAAGCAGGAGCTCGTTCAGAAGTCCCTCTCCCCAGTCCAGTGAGTGAGCAGGCTGGCATTCAGTGTAGGCGCCAGGCCTTGGAGGGCCCTAGGACCAGACCACCTCAATGGCCCCCCTCCCTCCCTCCCTCAGCGAGTGCCCCTTTGGCCACCATTGCCATGGGATGCTCCGGGTCCTTCTGCTCTTTCTCATCATGGCAGAGAGTTGGCAAGAAAGAGCACCTCCTGCTCCTCATTCCCACCACCACAAGGGGCAGGGGAACAAAGGGGCTGCAGTGCCGAAGGAGGAGAAACAAGGCCGTGGGGTTCTTGCCGGTGGCAGCTATGCAGTACATCATTTGCTTGCTTCAAGATGTGGCAAGCAGCTCTGGTGCATTTGGAGATCCTCCAGCAGTCATTCCACTGAGACCGTTCCCTGAGGTCCTGTAATTTGTCGTGACCTTCTTTTGTTCATTTGTATCTTTCCCCACCTTGCAGGGCTGGAGGTACAAATACATCCAGTTCTCACGCCACGTCACAGCTGCTTCTGAAACCAAAAGAAGTTTGGTTTCAAATCTGGTTTGTTCACTGAGAACATGAGCAAAAAGAAGTTCAAGAAAAGCCCTGTGTTCCCAGCCATGTGCTATGCACACAGTTATGTGAGTCCTTGGACCCTTGCTTCCAAGTTTAAGACATGGCAGGTGGGACTAATGGGTTTAATGTGCAGAAGAGAGGAGGAACCCAAGTCCTTGGGTGCATCCAAAGAAATCTTTGGTTTCCAGAGTAGTTTTACTTGTACGGTACTGTATTATGCATTGGACAATAGCTAATTCATTATTGGTACCAGTGACATTGTATGGCTGAGGTTCAGCTCTGCTCCACCATATACGGACCTGCAATTATTTACATTGTAAGCCTCTAGATGTCCACTTGAGAATCTGTCCCACTGAATTAAATCGGGCTTACTCCCAGGCAAGTGGGAGAAGAATTGCAGCCTAAGGTGTTCCTTGCAGTTGTGAGAGAGAACAATTTTATAGACTTCCCAGCACCTTCCAGCATGTCCCAGTCAGCTATGCTGGTGGGGCATGACATGTTGGTTGTTGTAGGATATTTTTCCTGTCTAAATACGAATGGGATTGAACCCTTAAACATGAAATATGGGTTGACATGCAAAACAAGTAAGTAGATTTCATTATAGCTATATGAGATCACAAATGATTAAGAAGTATTCGCTACCCACCCATGCACAAATGTATAGAAAAAGTTGTTCTGTTTTGGGGTGAGAGACAGCTGTACACACAGACACCAAAGCACAGACAGAAGCTCTTTGAGGTCATCTTGAACTCTTGCCCTGCCTGGAAAAGTAACTCCTGCATTACCTTAGGATTTGGGCCAGGTGCTTTAGAAAGCCAACGGGCTAACAAGTTTTCTCTTAGGAGCAAATGGGGAAAGCAAACGAATTAATAGTGATGAAACAGGCTTACAACCCAACTTATTAATGAAGCCAGCCTCTGAAGGGAGGGAAAGCTGGAGTGCTAAGCAGCTTGCCTCACCATTTCATCTAATGTAATTACTTCTTAGGGCGGGATGGAGCTTCTCTTTGGCCATCAGTGATATTTCTTTTTCAAAGAAGATTCGAAGATTAAAGAAATGGGGCTTCAGAAAATCCTAAGGGTTGGGGAGGGGGGAGCAGGCCAGCCGGGGGAGAGAAAGAGAGAGACATTAGGACTAAGGTTAAAAGGAACAAGGCAGAGTGCTCAAAGATCAAACTTGAGTCCAAACAGGAGGGAAGTGAAGGGTTTCTTTTAATCCAGGCCTGTCTGTTATGGTTGGAGAGCTGAGAAAGGAAGACACTGGGTAAGGAGGAAGGGGCTTGTATCATATGCCTGTTGGTGCTCATGGACCATTTACTGGACTATCAGTCTATCCACACCATTGCATGGGTTAGTTCCAGGTTTTGCCAGAACTAGGGTAGACCTTGAAATCAGTGGGACTCAAGTTAATATCACTAACTGAAATCCTACTGATTCCACTAAGACTATGGTGACTGTGCCTACATCTGGAGCCAACTCCATATTGGTTGTAGAATCCAACTGTGGTAAAGGTAGGAATTTCTGTAGGTTTTTAAGGGTGTTTTCATGGAAACAAATGTTTGCCCTTGTAGAGGAATCACCTGACCACACTTGTGATGAGACACCCATTGTTCAGCCTGAGAGGATGCTGGGAGATGCTGAATTGGGAAGCTCAGATGTTTCCTTGGAATCTGTTCCTCAATTAGGTTCCTTCTTCATTTGCTCACACCCTAATTATCCATGGGCAACCATGGTATGCACATGGGCATTATCCATACCCTGGAGACCCATGTAATAATTAAAGCTAACCCCATCTGTGCACTGCGATCCTTGTTAATCCCCCCTTCTCTTATAGATCCATTGTATTGTTGCCATAGCCCATTAAGCTGGTTAATTTCCATCCATTCAGGTCGTCTTGCAATCATTCTGCACTTTGATTCAGTTGAGTCTGTTTTTGTTTGCCCCGTTTGCCACTGGGTAAGGTGCAAAATCAGCTCTTTGTCTGCAGCCTTTATAGTGGAGTGACATGCCTGTTCCTCCAGCTTTACTGATCTGCCATTGTTAGGCTCATGCCCTGCGTCTTGTGTTGGGATGTGCTATGTGCTTGTTCAGTGGAGACAAAGAAATGGGCCATCTAGCCCAGCACAATGGACTAAACCAGCAGGCACCTGCTGCACTGATGTTTGAACATCCAGAGAAGGACGGCCTGCGACCACCACAACGTTCTGCTCCAGAGTTTGAATGGAACTCCTTCAGGAGTGGGTAGAAAGGAAGATGGGGCTCCAAATCCTGTTCCAAGTGCAACTGGGGGCAGGAACAAGACAGCAGAGGGTTCTGGGTGGCGCTGAGAGCTTGAGCCAGTGCCTCTTCTGGGGCAGCTTCACTACATGTCTGCAGGTGCTTCCTAGACAGAAAATCCCCATGTGCCATGAAGCTGGGGCTCTGTCCAAAATACTGGCTGCTCAGAAGTAAGAGCGGAAGTTCATGTCTTGGCCATGTGGCATGGTGGTGCTGCAGAAGCCAAGGCCAAGTCAGCCAGCTGGGATGGTCCTGTGGACCAAATCAGAGCCTGTGGAGAACTTGCTTATGCTCTGTATTCAGAGCTATAGGAATTTTGGGCTAATGCCTCCCTGCAGGCTGCAAAGGAGAGACCATGGTATGTGGTCCCTCTGTCCCTCTACTGCAGCCTGTCAGGACGCATCTGGGCTGTCTCCTCCGTTCCTGGGAACAAAGCTGCTTCAGTAAGGTCAAGGGCTTCATTCTCCCCACAGGGCATGCCTTAACTCCAGGATGGCTGTGGAAGGTCATCAAACCCGTTACCTCTGGTGATTTTCTTAACAAGCTGAAAGCTGTGAGGCTCTCAAGAAACTGGTCTGGCTTTTGAACACTGCAAAAGTTCAGCACACTACCTGTTGAATCCCAGCAGCCTCCTCACATTTCTTCCGGTAGAGACTGAATAATACAATGATTGTGGTGGGAAGGCTCACCCAAGCAGAAAGACCAAAACTTAGTACAGGTCAGGAAAAAGGCCTGATGTCAAGATGCAAAATCCAGAAAATCTAATTTCCCGCCTTTATAGGAAATGTGTTGCCAGGTATGTGAAGAAGAATCCCAAATGACACATAACTATCCTTGATCAGATATTCATCTTCAGCCTACTAACCTTACCCCACCAGCTTAATTTTAAAGATAATGTATTTATTGATTTTATTAATTGGATCAATTGATTTAATTTCTATACCACCCAACAGCCAAGGATAACCATCTGTTTATGTTCTGTGATATCTCAGTAAACAGCTTGTTCAAATTTAGCTTAATCATTTGCAATGCATCACTGGGAATGAGTTTTCCCAAACAAGTAATAGACTCTGAACACTGCTGAAATGCCCATTGGCTAATATACCGTGAGAAGTGGTATTTCCAACTGGTATCGTGTCCGACTTCAACCAGTTAATTGAATAACCACACCATTTACTAAAAGCATCGACCAACTTCACTGCAGTGGGAATGGCCCCGTCATTGTGAAATAAGCAGTAATGAGCCATCCGTATAAAGAACAATGTTGAATTCTAAACAATTGCGGATAAAGCTGTGAATACCAGTATTCTGTGTAATAGCACACACTAGGCGCTCTAGATATCAATGGGACAGCAGGGCTCCCTGCTTACTGCCTCTCCCAAATGGAAAAAAACCCTGAAAAGAACCCATCGGTCATAACTCTGGCTCCCAGGCTTAACAAAAATGTCTAATTCATATTACAAATTCAACAGGAAAACTGAAATTTATCAGTGCTGCAAAAATAAATTTTCAGTGAATTTTCTCAAAGGTCTTTTCCCCCAGAGAAACAATGGCAACCTGCTGTGTTTTCCTGCAGCTCAGTGTAATTAATTTGACAAGCACTCTAAAGCTATCACACACACACACGCTTTAGTGTTTAATAAGTCCCACTTGATTGGTGTTGTAACAACATGTTGCAATCTATTGGCCAAAATTTAATTCAATATTTTAATATCAAAATTAATGGTAGAAAAAATATGATTCTTGCTGGATTTGGGACTGCTAAAATATAGGGATCATGTAACAATCAAGAGCAAATATAAGAACACAAACCAAGTCCCTTTGCACCTAAGAAAGTAGGAAAGATTTTGTACCTTTCAGTTCGAAACCTGCCTGGACCAGGCAATTCCCCAGTATTCATATTTGTAATTGCTTTCACTTCTCTTGTACAGAAGGTTGGGCAGGGATATCCTGCCATTGTGTGGATTCTATAGATTGAAGATTAATTGGGGAAAATGTATCCACATCCTGCTTCAGTAATTTACTTTTCCCACTGTATGAATACAAATAAAACCTTTAAAACTGTAAACTTAATTCAGCAGAAGGGCTACATATCATCAGCTTAATTGTGGAAATTACATTTTACTGCTTCTGCTGTTTAAGACACTGTGCCTAAATATTAGTGGGATGTGCCCCTTAATGTCCCAAGAAATCTGTTGTAAACAGGTTGAAGCACACATAACTCAGTATTATCATGTATCTTAGTTCTTCACACACCTGCAACTAATACCTATTAGATTGGGCCATGCCAGGCCTACTGAATCAAAAAGGATAAAAGCACAGAGGAGCAGTTGATGCAATTTTGTAATCCAGAATTTTGTACGTTTACTTTATGGGGTTTTTATAAAATGATGTATTTCATCAATGATGCATACAACAATTGAATTATGTTGTTATAAATACATTTGGAACCCTGTGGCTCTCCACTTGTTTGTATTTTTATGGGTACACCCAAAGGTACCCAAGGAGTGAATGTGATGATGTTCATCTCTGCACATTCATTATTAGATGCATTCTGTGCTGAACATGGTAGCAAACCAGGTTAACTGCCATGAAATGTATGAAAAAGCCTTTGGTTTCACCCTTAGTGCCAACCCCAATATTCTGTTCCTGCCTCCTTTCCAATTGTGTTTCCTGCTCACAGTACTTTGAGTATAACAAAATGTCAAATATTGTCCACAAACAAGGAGATGTAAAAAATCAATGCACTCAATATCTCAAGATGCTTTTTTAAATGAGAGGAAGAAATTGAATTATCCTCATTTCTCCATATGATGGAAAAAATGAAAGTACAGGAAGAGTTCAAGTGGAATGACCAAGTTCACTGCCAGCTAAGCAAGTACTCACCATACCATACAAGTTTCTGGTGTGTTTGAATCTAGGAAGGATATTCTCTTTCTGCCAAAGGGAGGTCTGGATGCTTTAACACAAATATCAGTCTCCCTGTATACAAGTGAAAGAATATTTTCTTTTCATTTCATTTGTGTGCTGCACCATAGCCCATAGCTCTCTCTGAGCAGCTTGCAATAGAGCAAGACAATACATATTCAATACAAACACAAGAATATAATCAAGCAAATACAATATTAACTATAATTAATACAGGATCAAACAAAACTTTGGTACAATGATATACTACATAATGTAATACATAATATCAACAGTAATAAAGTATAGCTATAATGCCCCCTGCACACAAAACTTGAATCCCATTCCCCTTACCTCTACGTAATTTGGATTTAGGAGGCAGGCCTTCCAGATAGGTTTGTAATGGTCTAGCATCTCTTAAAACGAACAGACGAACAACCCAGGAGGGATCTTTTCACAGGCAGGGGGACTCTGCTCAGCAAGGACACAGGCACACTGTTGAGCCCTTGAGCAGCAGAGTCCCCCACAAAGACCAGTAGGTGTAAAGCATGCAATGATGGTAGGGAGGGGGAAGAGAATACGGGGTGCCTAAAGGGGCCCCCGGAAGACCATTATATCCAGGGTTAAAAGGATGGGGCTGCAACGTTTGCCCCACCCCCTCACACATGTGCCACATGGCAAATCTATTTTGCAGTGCAGGAAACTCTCCTGCGAGATGTGGTGAGATGGTAGCGCAGGGGGATGGGGGTGCTGGTGTTCAGGGTGGTGTGACAGAAATCCTCTCTGGTGTGCCCCGTCCCTGAGGACCCTCCTTGCCTTTGTTCTCTTTTTTGTGGGGTGGGGGGTTGAAATGCATTAAACTCTTTTGCAATCTCTCTGTCCATACATCAGAATAAACGGGTGCATTTAACCAATTTTTTCTCTACTGTGTGAGAGATGTTCTTTTATGGACAAACTATTAAAGCTCCCTTTACTTTCTGCCTTTGCCATCTAGGCTGCACCAAGATAACAAAAAGAAGAAGTAAGCTTTATTTTGAGGATCAAAGGGAAAGATGGGTTCCATTAGCTGGGTTTGTCCATGCCACGGCCTTCAGGAGCAAGGGTGCTCTGGCCCCCCTCCCAGGTATTTTAGAAAGATCTGAGTAATGCACATTTACACAAACAACATTTGTGTGTGTGTGTTAGATTGTTTCTTGACTGTTTCAGCTTGCTCCATATCTGGGCACTCAGTTTTAAGCACTCCAGAAGTGGATGGCAGGTCTTGGGGTGGAAAGGCAGGTTTGCACTCTGCATCAGGCAAATGGATCTTCAAATGCTGCTTTTAAACTGGAGATTATCGTATTTTTTGCTCTATAAGACGCGCCTGACCGTAAGACGCACCTAGTTTTTAGAGGAGGAAAACAAGAAAAAAATATTCTGGATCAAATGGGCACATAATCACGGGCATATTCCCCATCACTTCCCCATGGGCTGCACATCTGACAGACTTACTGCGCACACATATTCGCTCTATAAGACGCACAGACATTTCCCCTTACTTTTGAGGGGGGGAAAAGTGCGTCTCATAGAGCAAAAAATACGGTACATTTGGCAAATGCCATTTTGTACATTTCCAAAGAGGGGGCACTCAAACGAAGAAGCACCTTGCATGGCATTTAAAAAGAGCTTCTGATCTTAGCCAATATCACTTCAGAATATTTCAGAGGTTGAATTGATATTCTGTCTTATTGTCTCGACAAGTGATATCATCAGTGCATTCCATTCTGCCCCTCCATACACCGTTTTAGGAGAGTTGGAGAAACTTACTTTTCTTGATGTCACAGGGATGCAACCAACATGCTGTAGGAAACCCGCAGTGGAATATTCTGCTATTTCTTTTTCCATGGCTCAAGCAGGAAGCTCAGGACTTGGAGTGGTGTGTCTGAATGAGGGGGTTCTGAATGAGAGGATGCTGAATCCACCCTCCATGCTGTTTTTCGGATCTGAGTGCAACCCCACAAGGGTATTTGTTGAGGTCAGGGACAGGGAGAGCTCATGAAATGGCAAAACAGGGGCGTTCTAATGATCGGGGAAGCAGACTCAACTGCCAGCCCCCCGAGGCTGCTTAGTTCCCTCTGCGATTACCCACAATCCTCACTGTAGCTGCAGATGGTGCGAATTTTCCCAGCAGCCTTAAATTGTTACGAGCAACCCCTGGGGTAATACAAGATGGGTTGGGAGGCTTTCAGCTTCTTTTGTCGATTAAGATCAAGTGAGGAGGTCCTTTTCAAGGATCCGTCTCCCAGAGAGGAGAGCAGAGTGATGGCTAGAGGAAGGACCTTGTTGGTGCTTGCACCCCACCTCTGGAACAGGCTCCCCGGAGAGGAGCACCTGCTGCCATAACTGCTGTCATTTATGTTCCAGGTGAAGACATATCCCTTCTCCTGCAATTTTAATAGCTTATTTTAGAGGTAACTTGATTTTAAGTATCCCTATTTATTTATGTATTTACTTACTTACTTACTTACTTACTTACTTATTAAAACATTTCTTTGCTGCCCCATTCACCCAAGCCTCGGGACGGCTCACAACATTAAGTTAAAATACAAACATTAAGTTAAAACATTAACTTAACATAACATTAAGTTAAAATGTTTGTAAAATACAAACATTAAGTTAAAATACAAAAAATAACAATATAAAATAAGTCGCCCTGGCCAGATAAAATCAAATAATATTAACAATTAAAATGACGCTTAAATAAAAAGGTCTTCACCTGGTGCCAAAAAACAAATAACGACGGCGCCAGGCGGACCTCTCTGGGGAGTGCATTCCATAGATTAGGCGCCACCGCAGAGAAAGCCCTCCTCCGAGTACCCACCCTCCTAATTTCTTTCACGGAGGGTTCCCGGAGAAGGGCCTCTCCCGCAGATCTCAAGGGGCTGGCGGGCATATATGGATGTAAGTGCTCCTTCAGGTAACCAGGACCCAAGCCGTTTAGGGCTTTATAGGTCATCACCAACACCTTGAATTGGGCCCGGACTTCAATGGGAAGCCAGTGAAGCTGACGGAGGACTGGAGTCATGTGAACATAATGCCCAGTCCCCGTCAGCAGCCTGGCAGCTCTATTTTGAACCAATTGAAGTATCCAGACCATCTTCATGGGTAGCCCCACGTAGAGCGCATTACAGAAGTCAAGGCGGGAAGTCACCAGCGCGTGTGTCACTGTCGCCAGGCAGTCGTACTCCAGGTAGGGGCACAGCTGATGAATCAGCCGAAACTGAAGGAAAGCGCTCCTCGCCACTGCTGTCACCTGAGCTTTCAGTGAAAGCTCCGGGTCAAGGAGTACTCCCAGGCTGTGGACCTTGTCCCTAAGAGGGAGTGCAACCCCATTCAGGATTTATGGTTTAAAGTTGAATTCAGTTTAAATGGTTTTATTCCTAATTTTAATGTAATATTTTAGTTTTGATGCATTATGCTTTTACATTTTGAATATGTTGTTAATATGTTTTGCAAATGTTTTCACACTATTGATTTTTGAATTCTCTGCTGTTTCAATTGTTGTAAGCTGCACAGAGAGACCCAGTATGGGCTATTGGAGCAGCATGCAAATTGAAATAATAAATAAATAGACTTCCATATTATTTCAGTAACAAAGGAGCAATTTGGAATATGAATGTTGCTATTGAAACCTAGGTTCACATCCACACTTGGTTGTTGGAAATTATTGGATAGTCCTGGACAATTATTCCTTTCTCAGCCTACCTTCCAAGAGTTGTTTTGAGGATAAAACATGACTTGACTGGATTTTCCTGAACTATTTACATTCCACCTTTCTTCCAAGATGGAGGGAGGTTTACATGGACGAACAGAGTGGTCCCAATTGGTGGAAATAGCAGCTGCAGACCCTTTTAAGGGGAAGACAGCATAACACGCAGTGGAAAGGGTCTGTTAAACATGGAATTCTGGACCTTGTGTAATCGTATCATGGGATACCCTCCCTGAGCTGTTCATCCAATTTCAGCCATCCTATCAATTCTTCTTTGCCTTCATCCAGGCATTCCAGCAAGGCGTGAAGGGGCGCAAGTGAGAAATGGTGTCATGGCTGTTTATTTGTTCTATTCTATAGTTATGGAGCTTGTGTTCCCACTGTTGTTTTCCCCCTGGTTTCTACTCCAGAATTGCAATTTTATATTGATTTTTTAAAACACTGTATACTGTCAGGGCTTTTTTCTTCTGAGGGGCAGCTTAACTAGTCTAAACAAATACATTTAAATATGTGTTTGTTTGTTTGATTGTTTGCTGTTCATCTGTCAAATGGACTTGTGCCAATTATTCAGTT
>NW_025335856.1:5249452-5281069 GCF_004798865.1 Varanus komodoensis
GATAGATAGATAGATAGATAGATAGATAGATAGATAGATAGATGGCCTAGGTCTTGCTCTTTGATGCAAGTCACCCTGGAAGACTTTATGCGTATATACTAAGCGCCAATGTCGGAATTAATTAGGCGCTCCTAATAAAACAGATGCTGCTATTGTGAAAACAATGTAGCAAAAGTATTGGCTCAGGAGCTCAAGGTTCAAACAAGTCTAAGCAGAATATGAGACTAATTGAGTTCTTGTGGGTGATTTTTTACCCCTAAATGAACAAGAAAGAAAGGGATCAAAAGGGCCTCATCTGCTGTTTGCACACAAGCCAAATGTTTTCAGGCTTGGTAAATGAGTCATCTAATCCATGTGGATCTGCACTGGAGAGACTTTTCTGTCTTTTTCTTAAAAAAAAATGGTAAAGTCACATCAATGTCCAGAATTGTGACAATTGTTTCCTCTCAGTCCAGGTTGGCTGCCCCTGTACTCCTATTAAGCAACTCTTGTTTTTCCCGAGCAGTAGAACAACCCTGGTGAAAATGAGCAATAGTTACTCAGCTCCTTTCTCCCGTGTGTCTTCCCTAATCAAACATGTTTTTCAGGTTACTGAAGCATGTGGGCCGTTTTTGATCAGAGATGATAGAACAAAGCAAGCACACAAAAACACGGGATGTACAGGGGAGTGTACAGGGGAGCTTTCTGCAGAAAATACAGGTCCTGATGTAGAAGAATCTCTAACCCAAGCCTGCACAATTTAGGACAGGTGTAGGCACCTGACCCTGCAAGATATCCCCACGGATATTTTGATAACAAGGACAAAACCCTTCTTACGCTTTTGCCAACATGAGCCACAAGGAGAGCAAAGGAATCTTCCGGGCACATCCCTTTTGGCCCTTCCAAGGCCTCCTTTCCAGGGATGCTGGGAAGGATGGAGCTAAAGACCGCTTTGCCTGAAACTTGAAGGGGGTGAGAATAAGTCACAAGCAGAGCTAATATTGCTGGCACTCAGCCATAGCTCAGTTCAGAACACTGCTCTGTGTTAATTGCTGACAAGGTAGGTATTTCGTTTGTGCATCCACAATCCTGTGGCTTCATTAAATGGAAATGTGATAAGAAGAGAAGTTTGGAGGTGGGAGGGAAATGGGTTATCTTTGCTGCTGTGATTTCAGGTGGATGCAGGGTACTGTTCGTCCAGGGCCAGTCACAGCTTAGTTAACACTTGCAAGCATGAGCAAAATAAAGCCATTCCAGTCTTTTAAAAGCTTTTCTATTCTCCCCTCTTTCTTTCGTGCAACTCACTAAAAATATCCATTGCTGACAGATGCCAGCTATCAATAAGGAATTTAAAAACTCAGTATGAAAAGTGGTAAGTGTGGAGGTCTTGATCAACGTCTCAAATAGGATTTTACCCAGCAGGTACTGCCTAGTTTATAGTGGTAATTGTAAAGGGCATTTTACATGGGAATCAATTAAATGAAAATCTTTTAAACCCTTTTTAAAAGGGACTTTTTAAAGTTAACAGGTGATTTTAATTGGAACCAGGGGGAGAGGCATCGTTTTTCTTTCTTTCTCAAGCATTCAATATGGGGACAAAAATCAATACGTTTCCATCAGCAGCTGAACTCCCAGCGTTTTTGTAAGCCAAATGCTAAAACTTAACAAATACTTTGAAGTGTGCCTGCTTTATTTTTATTTTTGGTGACGTAAGAAATAAAATAATTGATGTGAGAATTGTAGATCACAGAAAGCTTCAACAACCAGTCTGAACAGTGAACAAATCTGAACAAAGGAAGGATGAAAGGAAAGAAAAGAGGAAGGCTACAATCACAAGCCCACTAATTTTCAAAATATTACCAGCTTTCCCAAAAGTAAATAGTATGCCTCTGGAAACAAATTTCCTTGGCGCTAAGCTATCCATAAAACCCAGCCTTCTGTCTGCTTCACTGGTTGCATTCAAATGGCTAACCTACTTCTTTCAGTCCCTGTTCAAATAGGCAGAGAGCTTCACACAGAAGCCAGTAGCCGTCCGAAGAAAAACGTTAAAATTCAGATTACTGCAATGCCTGCAGTAAGTGGGTGGAAAAGACACAGTTCCATATTAGCTCTAGTGTTGTTTGGAAGTCTGTATCCAGGAGATGCCAGATGAAGCAGAACGTGGAGGGAGTGGCTGAAGTTAAAGCCTTCGAGATCTTGCATCTTAGCGTTGGAAGGTCATCTAGAGCAACCTGTAGCTCAGTGCAGACTCTGACAGATGTGAGGGAAGGCTGGTGGGCTACAGGTCTTCAGAAGGAAAGTGGGGGGACGCTCAGGACAGTTCGGTCAGGTTTTACTAGGTATTGAGTTAATTTCATTGGAACCTGCCCCCGAAACTTGCTGGGAAGAGGAAACACACAGGAGATTCCCTGGTTTTTTAAACTCCAACACCCAGCTGCTCATGCCATGTGGCACTGAATGCAGCTAAGCAGTGACCTCCAGGTAGCAAAAGCCCTGAGAGAGTGTGTCTGCAACATTACAGGGGACTTCAGGGTCTTCCTTGTGAGCCCTGGCCACCGAGCTATGTGCTGGCCACTTGCGCTAGTTTCCAGTGACTGGCTCAGGGTGCACATGTAAGATTTAATTGCAATTTCTTTGCAGTCACCTAAGCACAATAATTCAGTCAGTGGTTTAAGCAAACTGCCCTGCCCTGACCATTTCTTCTTCTTTTTAAGCAGCACAGACTATGAGCCTGAGAATCTGGACTGCTGTGATCCTAGATCATGGAATAGCTGGGTTGGAAGGGGCCAAGAAGGCCATTGGGCCCAACCCCCTGCTGTTGCAGGATGCCAGTTAGACTATCCACTCAGATGACTGTCCGTCTGTCTGCTTCTTGAACGTCTCCAGTGTGGAAGAGACTTCAAGAGGTTGTGGTTGTGGAGGAGTCACAACCTCTCCTGGAAGCTGGTTCCACAGTTGCATTGCGCTGACCGTCAGGAAATTCTTCCTTGTGTCAAGCCTGCACCCAGTATACATGAGTTCAAGTTCATGGTTCCGTGTCCTGCAATCTGGGATGAGTGACAAGAGGTATTTTCCTTCTTCGAGGTGCCTGTAGAGCGCTACCATGTCACCTCATGCTCTTCTTTCAGCCTCTCATCATAAGACTTATTGTCCAGGCCCTGTATCATCTTTGTTGCCATCTTTGAGTTCCATGACGACTGCCAAATCCTAACCCCATAGTCAATCGTTCTCTTTTTAATGAAGAAGTTTCTAGTGCGCATGGCTGCTGAAAGCAGAGAAGAAAAACCGTTATAGATTCAGCAAAGGGCTTAAAAACTCCACATACCACAATGCTGGAGAAGTTCATGGAGGATAAGGCTTTTGGTGGATACTAGTCTTGATGGCTGGACTGTCTGTCTGTCCATCCTACCACCAGTGTCAGAGGCGATATGGCCAGATGCTAGGGAACATGGTTGGAAGGTGCTGTTTGCATTTAGGGTCTAATGTAGGTTTCCCATGCAAAGGTGGTTGGCTGGAACACCTCCCTGGATGAGATGGACTCTTGGTCCCAGGGCAGTGCAGAAATAAACAAATAAATAAGAACCAGGATTCAGATCTCTGGTCATAAGTCCATATTCTCTTCATTCCCACAGAGTGGGCAACTATGTAAATGCCTGTGACAGACACCCAGACTGAGTTCATGCAAAAGGAGAACCCATTCTCAAGGGTTGAGCATGGGTTGAATATGGGTTCCTACTGACCATGAACTAGTGTTGTGATCATACTGTGTGGACCCAGCCATGCTAATAAACCATGGCTTGTTAAACCACGGACTATCTACAGTTCAGAACCCAAGGGTTATTCTCATGGATTTGTTTGCATGACTTGGTCTAGACAACACCACGACCCGTGTTGTGAACTATAGATAGTCACGATCTATGTTGACAGGGCCAGGCAAAGATGATGACCTGCCCTTCCTGGGCTGAGTCCAGGTTGAGTGTGGCTTATTGTTGAACTACAGGTTGCTATTGGGTTGAGAACCCACACCAGTGGCAAGTGAAAGCTTATATGGCACAAGATGTCAAGATCACAACAGCACAAGGGTAGCCCCATCCCCACTACCCAGCATCTTAAAACTGCCGTACACACGGACTGAACCTAGGATCTTTCCCACACAAACCATGTGCTCGTCCAGTTGAGTTACTCTCAGACGCCCAGGAGGTACAAGTCTTGGGATTAATGCTCAAGCTTCAGACCAGGGACGTGTGCACAGCTGCCCTTCACCTTAATCATGCAGGTGGAGAAGCAGAGGCATAGACTTTTCCTGCTCCTGGTGCTCTTCTGCATCCAGGATGTTTGGGCTCCATATTCAGCAAAAGGCTGCATTTCCGTCCCTGGGATTGTGACATGCCTTCACTGCACAGCGAGTGATTAGGACTTTGTGCGTCAGAGTACAGCCCTATCAGAGCATAAGTGCTTGGCATTTTGTTTATTTATTTATTTATTTCCCTCCTCTTCTTTCCACGCCTTTGACAATCTAGACAAATAGGCTTTTAAATTAGGAAGTGATTTGGAATATAAGTGAGTGCATTTAAGCTGATAAGAGATGGAAAGATCCTAATGGCTGAAATATTTGTCGCCTCACAAATAAACGGAGTGTATCAGGAGCCCCTAATATAACTAATTTTGACCAACTCCTTGGCTGCTCTGCGATAGAAAATGAGGTCAGCGCGGGTTGAGGCAACAGAAAATGAGCATCTGTCGGAAGGCGGCAGAGAATACTGATAAAGGAGTCTATGGAACTGCATTACCTACCCAGGAAAAACGAGGAATCGGGTTGTTAAAATTAGGACTGCGCTTTTCCGAAGTGCCTGGGGTTTTTAAAAACATAAAGGTGAAACTGAATACATTGGCTTTCAAACACGGCTTGAATACAAATGCAGTCCTTGTCACTTCGATAGGATGGGCTGTGAGTTCTTATTCCATGCATCCAGATGTGGTGGGCAATGAAAGTTTTCTGAATTTACCCCTGGGGAAAATGAAGATTAGTTCAATCCAAGATGTAAATATATTATTAACATCATCTTGAACTATTAGGTCCCATTTGGTCACCTCTTGGCTTCTGAAGGGCTTCCTTTGAAGAAATAGCATGTTTTGTTTTGTTACCGGCTTGGGCCACCTCTGTTGCTTCAGAACAAAGCAAGTTTTTTCAGTATTTCAATATAGGTATTATTCTGGTTGCAGTTAGTGAAAAGTATGTGGACATTTCCTAAGACCTGATCATTCTTAAGGACAATGGATAAATTGGAGAAAACCAGTGGGTTGGTTCCAAAGTTAGGGTGTCTAGGCAGATGGGAAAAAAGCACTACAACCCTCAGCATTTCCCAGTCAGAAAATAGACTTCTGCTCAGTTTAAATAGGCATTGGATTTGTTAATTAATGTATTCATTCATTAAATTTACAATTCACCTTTTTGTGCAAGGAACTGAAAAGAGGTACCTAAACCTCCCCTCTGTCCACATACCAATCCTCTTAGGTTATGCTAAGAGTCACTGATTGCCCAAAGTCACCCAGCAAGCTTTGTGGATAATTGGGGTCTAAACCTGGATTTTCCAAGTCCCACTACTACTAACCAAAAACTATTTTATATTGGATTGCATCCATGCTCGTACTTAGAATAAGTGCACTGAAATCTATGGAACTTGAGTTGGTCCAAGTCCCACTGACGTCAATGAACCACCTGGAGCATGACTCAGTCTGGGACCTCTTTTATGACTGGCGTGTACCAACAGCAGGTAGGGATTCACAGGGATTTTCTCCTGAGCCTCCCTCCATGTAGCTATTTAGCATGTAAGAGGAAAGCACTTCGAAGCAAGCAATGCTGTGAGTCATAATGAAGCCGTTGCGTCAGGCAGCCTATTGAATACTAATTTAGCATGATTTCACTTTTGCTGCCAGAGGGATGGGAGAGGAAGTTGTGGCATCTTTCCCTCTGTCAGGTGATAGAACAACTTGGCTGGAATAGAGGGGTCAATGGCCACATGCGAAATTTGGGAGAATATCATAGGCATTCTCACAAAATGGCTGCCATGGCAGGAAGGCTTGGCCTACTCATAAAATGGCCACCATGATAGCTAGTCAAAAACATTCATTTTTCAGAAGATAAATTGGTGAGCTGAGAAGTAGTTTGCCCAAGAGATGAATTCAGAGTTCCAAATCTAAATAAAGATGGCACTAGTGGCAGAACTTAGTCTCCCAATTAAAAAAAAACTTAAGAAATAAAGTAAAAAGCAAGTTGGGCTTTGGCCTGGTGGGTTCCAATTGTGGGCACCTTGGTATCATGTTGGAGATCCTTCAGTGAGAGAGAAAATGATTGACTTGACTGAGTCCTAGCTGAATACAAACAATTGTTTTCCATCCGTTCTAGCCAGAAGTGTATGTTTCCAGAGCATGGGAACTCCCTTTTCTGCTTGGGTTGGCAGGAGCGTTTTGGGCTGATGGTCGCCATCACCAGAAATGCGGTGCTTCTACCGAGCAAACAGTGCACTAGCATGTGCCGGCCTCTTGCATTTGAACCCAATGAAGCCTGCTTTTTAACCTTTCAGGAGGCGGGGAGTTAGCACGTACTTTGCAAGCACCAGGGACTTTGCTAGAGCAAGATCCACCCCAAATTAATGACAAAACTCCCAACTTATTACACTCCCTCTGCAGAGCCATGGAAGGGTTCATATCTGATCACCATTAAGCAGCTTAATGAAATGATTATAAGTTGGGCTCCTGAGCCCTAAGTAATCGATTGCCCATGAGCTCCGAAGCAGCTGCTCACCCTGAGCACTGCCGTTTGCTCAGAGTTCCTCAGCAGGTAGGCCATCAGCCCGTAAATGCAATTGATGCTAAAGTTGCATTAAAACATTCCCATCGTGGGCAATCATAGATTAAAGACTGCCAAGGCACTGTAGTTTGCCAGTCAATATTCTTTATTTGCTGCATCAATCCACCCTCACTCAACACCCCCATCTCCCCTCCTGCTCACTATTAGTACAAGTCAATTTGCTGTCAATGGGCAGCCAAGTCAAAGACGTATTAATGCATGTGCACCATAGCTGTGTGCGTGGCATTATCGCTTCACTCGCTTTCAAATTATGCTCTAACGTCAGCTCCAGGTAGCTTGTGACTTGTTAGCGCAATGTGCGATTTGATGCTACTGGCCGCAAGATTTCGTGTCTAAAGATTTCACCAGAAATTTGATGACAGAAATAAACCGTTGCCTGTAGGGAAATCACTTTGAATAATAGAATTAGGTATTGTTGGGAAATCAATCAAGAATAAGCAGGGACAACGAAAGGAAGAACATGCATGTTTCTTACCCTTCCGAGTCCCCATTTGTCTGCTAATTAAAGGCCTTATTATTAATAAATCATAGTTAAGCAACCAAATGAGAAGTTGCTCTCTCAAGGGTAAGGAAAGGAATAGTACAATCAGTACAAACATCTCAATGCTAACAACCTGCCTTTGGTATTTTATGCAACAATGGAAGCCACTGAGCAATACTTGGTTTTGCATCTTTTCTGACAAGAGCCGTTTTCATTTTAGAATTATTTGGTTTACATTTGCTGCATGCTCTTTTTCTTGGCTGTCTGCAATTAGGGATGAAATCACCTTCTCCTTTCCAGTTACCCAAAGAATTTTGTTTTTAGAATGGGGAGCTGTCAACCTGTGCTAACCTCATTCGGGGAACTTTGATGCAGCATGAAGGGTGTTCGGAAAAAGAGAAAGCACACCTGTGATGATGCATGTTTGTTTGACATGGATTGGACCATTTCACAGAGCCCACATTGCTTTCGGGAGCTAGCAAAGTGGAGTCCATCTGGCTGGACGTACATTGCACTTCTTGGTTCCCGCACAGAGGTTTATCTGCTGTGCTCCCTTTCCCATCATGGTCCTCCTAGGAAGTGTTTGCAAATTCTTCTACCTCACCTGTTTTAATACCATGTAACACTGCATCTAAACCAGAGTTGTGGAGCCTCTTTCAGCTTCCACTCTGAAGAAGCGTTCGGGGGCCACATCCTGGTGATGGCTGAATCCAACATGCCAGCAGTACTGAATCTGACCCTCTGCAGATATGCCAGAAAGCTACTCCTCCTTCCTCTGACCTCCCCCTTTCCCCAACCACCAGGTGTTTGGTGATGTCCCAGCTACATAGTGAGATTCCTCTCTTAAGGCCATGTACCTGGCAGTAAGAGCTTAAAGCTAGAATAAGGTAGCATTTACGCAATGCAATCAAATAGCTGGAGTAAAATTGGGCTGGAAAAGGCTCCCTGATATAGAAATATAACTGGTAATAAATAAGTGGGGGGAGATAATAGCTAGCCTTCAAGCTAGCCACCTTCAAGGATTGTGCACCCCGCCCCCCGTTGATTCTGTAGCCTTGGAGCACGCTCGGTCCTCACTCAGTTGCTCTTGATGGCCTTCCATTTCTTCATTTCTCTTCTCTTAAAGGGTTCTTTATTTGCTTAAACTTCTGGAAACTTTGGGATTTCCCCCAAAGCCTCTTGATACTTCAGTGCACAGATGGTGCCACGTCGGCTACTTAAAGATCAGTGCCCAATGAAGAAGTTTTGTTATTGGTATATAGAGGATTGTCCATGAGAACCACTCCATCAGTAGATGTTCCAATTTAAGATGCTTTTTTCCCCGTAGCCCTTTTTGTTGGAGGCTGTTAGGCCTGTAATCTCAAATTAATTGCCATAATCCTAATATGGTGGGGTGAGGGAAAGCTATTTGATGGCTGCTCCAAAGTGGTTGCAAAACACAAAAGGAAAGAAGCCAGTCTCTGTCTGCAAATTGTTCAGAGTTTCATGAAGATTATTATGCAGCTAAAGGGGTCTAAATGGCCATGGATCAAACAGGAGGCTCGGTCCTCCAAGCACCCAGCCAGAATTATCCTCATGAAAGGGAGTGGACACTGTGGTGGCAAAGCGGATTGGAGAGTGGAGTTAAACTCTAGGAGATTTTCCAGCCAGATGTGATCGGATAGCTTCTCGACCCTCTGATGAACAAGGAATTAACTTCTTGGCCTCTTTAATCAGGCAGTAATTGCAGTCTGTGGTATAAAGCACAGGCTTTCTTGGCCTAGCAAGTAGGATGGGATATAATTAGCTGGTTCTGGTAGAGGACGGCTGTGTTTCACACACTGCTGATGGAGCACCTCTGCTATGCTCTGCAGTTGCTCCATCAGATCAACTTCCAACAGTATTACAGAATTTGTACATGCTCCCTCCAAGATTAGATGATGCCTTTGTCAAGTAACAGCCAATTAGACTTCTCCAGAAGATAGAAAGGAGAGGGGGCAAGAAATTGGCTTCTCCCACCATTCAAAAAATATTAACTGCTGACATCTGGTGGACAACGCAAGTATTTTGGTTTTACAGGCTTCTAGCTTGAACTAAGAGTGCATCTTCAGAGCCCACAGGATGGGTTATTCTTCTGGAGGTCCTCTCTGGCCATTCTTCACTGTACTTCTAGACTGATCATGTAATGAACTGAACCTATACACCAGATACTTCTTTGATTTGAAAGAAGCAGAGAGTGTTGGCTCATTTGTAAAAATCCAAGTACAGTCAAGAGATATCTTTTATTTGGACCAACCAAAATGTCATGAGGGAACAAGCTTGGATCCCCAGGACTGTTGGAGCTATGAATCTTAGGCAAAGGGCAGGACAGGGAGATTAAAAAGCTGCTTCCCTTGAAGTCCTTAAGCTTGCCCTTCAATTGAAAGTAGACTGTAGATCACCAAGTAGGATGCACTAAATGCTAGGATTCCAAGCTATCTCAAGGCTTCTGGAACAATTATGGCTGTTACCATCAGTAACCTTTAGCAAAACCCAGGAGTGTGCAGCAAGGTAGGGAACTGTGCAGTGACGTGGCAGTTTGGGTTGATTCTGCTAATTATATGGTACAAAATGGTAAAAACCTTTTAAAAGGATTTGAATATATCCAGGAGCAGGCCTTTAAGCCACAAATCCTTTTAATTGTCATTCTGATACTACAGTAGTATCCCTACTTGAAAGTGGTTTGTAATTCCATCAGTTCATGAGTTCTTAACTTCCTCATTGAGTTCTTAACTTCCTCATCAAGCATTCAAACCACATTGTCACACTTTCATTCTTTCTGCCCCTTCCCTGAAATAATTGAGACTTGTTCCAGATTAGCACCAACATGTTTTAGGAAAGTGTGTGCATTTTATTGTGAAGAAGCTGGAAAAGAAGTCCTTCCTCTGGGTAGTTTCATGTGCTGATTACAATTGATGCAAGATGCTTGATGAACCATGCTGCATCGTACAAGCGACCTATGTGTTTGTGTTCTAGAACCATGAGCCACAATGGTCATGTTCATTTCTGCGAGTTTTGTAGCCATGGGGATGAAGTTCATACTTCTTTTGGGAGGCTACCTGCTTTTGTATTATATTGCCTGAAGGAGAATAGGAAAAGTTGAAAGTCTTGAAGTGCAAATGGAATTTACATATGCTTGCCTTCTTGCAAGATGTGAATTCTGCTGCCTTACAGTGGAACTTGTGTACTTGTGTGGTGTGACCCCTAGAGGAATGACAGCTGATGGCTAAGCAGTCATCTTTGATCTCTTAGCAAGTAGTCCGGAGGCCAGCATTAAGCTTAAGCTCTGTGGTTATGGGGACCTGCAGCACCCAGCAAGACTAGGACAAGAAATAGTTCTGCATTCATGCCTTGCACCTTCCATGCTAGGGCAATGCAGAGAAGCCCGTGGAAATAGCTGTTCCTCATGCAGGATCACAAGTAACCTCCTCTACAAGGCAGCACATTCAGGCATTCCAAGTCTTATCGGAAAGGGGCTGAGAAGGAATAGTCAGCCTGAATGCATCAGGAAATTCATGTTGGAATTTCATGTTTATCACCCAAGTTTGCCAGGATTTGTCAGAAATGTTCTGCTCACAACCATCCCACCTGCTTTATCATACTGGCAACTTTTCACCCAAAAGGATGGTCCCAGATCATCCAGTATATTGAAATAAACCTGCTATTAGAACCATCTCTCTCCCTTTCTTAACCTTTCTGAACTAGGTGGCAGGAGTTGGCTTCTAATAATTCCTTTTTTCAGGGGGTGGAGCTGTCTTGCCCTCCTTCCAGCTGACACCCACAATTATTACATTCCAGGCTGGGTAATACAAAGTTCTGAGTGGGCCTTTCTCTTTCAAAGCAGTGAGCACTTGGTCTTGTCAAAATGCCTATTTGAGGTTTTTGCTTAATGGTAGTGAGAATCTGCCTGGCCCAAGTAACCCCACGTGTACGCCAGCCCTTCACCACCTCCATGCTGCTCAGGCTTGTGCCACCTACTTGTGTCATACTTGCAATTCTTGCCCAGCCTGTTGAAGAGCAAACCTTGCAAATCACATCAAAACATGCTCAGCAAGGCAATGCTATTTCACTATTAGGAACAAGTCAGAAGAGGCCTCCCAGGCCGTCTATTGACTCTCTGCCTCCAGCTAGCTCCTAATACCCTCACCAATGAGGCTTCAGCCACCTCCTCCATACCCTTTGTCAGGAAGTACTTACTTCCTGGCATCTAAATGGAACCTTTGTTCCCCGAGCTTTACTCCACTGGAGTCCTCTGCAGGGGAGAACAGGTCTCCACCCACCTTCGTGTGACACCCTCAACTACCTATGTCACCAACAGATCCCCTCAGAGTCTCCTTCTCCAGGCTGAAAAGATCCAGTTCCCTCAGCCTCGCCTCGAATGGCTTTCCCTGCAATCCGGCCACCATCCCTGTGGCCCTACGCTGCACCCTGTTAGTTGGATGCTGGCATAAACACCCCACCAATGCTAGTTGGCAGCAAGTGGCTACCTATTTGTCAACCTACCTCAGTGCAAAGTACAGGTAAGCTTGAGCAGCGGGATGCACAAGACCTCACACTCCGCCCAATAGGAAATCACAAGACACTGTGCCAATTAAATAAGTCTGTTTATTGGGACTCAAGTTGCATGTCTATGCTTACAGTACTGGTAAAGTGCAGTGTTTGCTTTGCCCTCCTGTGCACATCTATCAAGAATGCCCTTAGAATTCAATGGAGTCCTTCAAGTTTTGAGGGTGGTCCACGGAATGCTGCCACTTAAGAACTTTAATCGACTTCCTCGATGGTTGGTCCAGAAGATGCTCCTCCAGATGGGGGAGCTCCGCCGCCAGGGAATCCGCCGGGCATGCCTCCGGGCATCCCACCTGCACTCTGGTACAGCTTGGTTATGATCGGATTGCAGACCTTCTCCAGCTCCTTTTGCTGGTGCTCAAATTCTTCCTTCTCAGCGGTCTAAAATGCAGGAAAGGGACACAATTACAAGATGCATACAGGGCACAACGGGAAACAGGCTTTGTAGATCAACCCCAATGCCACTGGACAGTTAATGCAAGATCAAAGCACATCCAGAAGAATTAATCTTAAAAAACCCTTCTAAGAGAACCAGCTAAGAAATACTCAAGGATAGCAAATAAGCAAGTTTTTAAAAACAGTTTAAGAGCAAGTTCTACATCTCCTTTGCTCCACACCTGCATTATGGCTGTATGTTTCGTATTGGCAGGTAATACCTGCCACTTCAGGTGTGACAGACCCCTATTTCGAATAAATTCATACCACAGAATGGTCGCTCAGACATCCAAGGAAGGTACTTTAGCCAACACAGGTCTTTCAACCTCTGGTGGAAACTACGAATGGCTTTGGAATCACTTTCATCATTGCAACCACAAGTTACTAAGCAAACCCGTTTCAGGTATCTTCGCCCCAAGAACAGGACTCCCAGCTGTTCAGTGCAGAAAGCGTAAAGGCATGGTGCGTGTTGCCCTTTTCTCTTGCTGCCAGCTAACAATACTCGAAGATTCTAGGTGTGCCAGGCTATTCCGTGCCTCACCAGCATGCATTACAAACCTGATTTTTATCCAGCCAGTTGATGATCTCATTGCATTTGTCCAAGATCTTCTGCTTATCATCATCGCTGATCTTGCCTTGGAGCTTCTCATCCTCCACAGTAGCCTTCATATTGAAAGCGTACGATTCCAAGGAGTTCTTTGACGACACTTTGTCACGCTGCTTTTCATCTTCAGCCTTGTATTTCTCTGCTTCCTGGACCATGCGCTCAATATCTTCCTTACTGAGGCGACCTTTCAAGAGACAAGTTTGTGTGCTTAGCATTGTGCTTGGGCCATTTAAGGGCCAAATATCACCATGTAGGTAAAACTATTTTTTCTGTACCTAGCAGAATGCTTTCCTAGCCAGGTACCAGGAATTAAGAACATCAGACCAAGGGTCCATCTTTCCAGCTTTGTTTACACAATAAGCAGACCGGGACATGCTGCCCGATACTGGAAATAACATACTGCCACCATGGCCTTCTCCATGAACTGAACCTTCTGCCTGTGCTCTTGCTAGGCCCTCTGCCATAACTTGAACTTGTGAGTGTGCACTGGCACCCAAGGCAACCCACTCTGAAAAATGAATAGTGGGGAGAACAAAGCTAGACCTGCACAAGACCCAACTTGTTGGAATCCATGTGGGCATGTTAAAGTATCCCAAGCTGTATGAGATGAGCCAAAGCCAGAAGCAGAGCAATCTGCCTTCATTCTGGAGCATCCTGAAACTGGCACACTTCCCAACCTGGGGACTTACCTTTGTCATTGGTGATTGTGATCTTGTTTTCCTTGCCAGTGCTCTTATCCACAGCAGACACATTAAGGATACCATTGGCATCAATGTCAAATGTGACTTCAATTTGAGGTACACCCCTGGGAGCTGGAGGGATGCCAGTTAATTCAAACTTGCCCAGCAAGTTATTGTCTTTTGTCATTGCTCTCTCCCCCTCGTAAACCTGAGAAGACAAGAGGGGGGAAAAGTGGCATTTAGTCAGCTCTTGGAAGGTGTATTTGCTCCAGCCCAAGTTTACCGCAGTCATCTGAACAAAAAATCAGATAATGTATGAGTCAGCTGGTCGCTCAGACATCCAAGGAAGGTACTTTAGCCAACACAGGTCTTTCAACCTCTGGTGGAAACTACGAATGGCTTTGGAATCACTTTCATCATTGCAACCAAGCACCTACCTGCCCAGTACAGTGGGCGCAGCACAACTAACTGCAAAACAGCAGCCTTGCCCCTTCCCCGGCATTTCATTCCTCATTTTTGAGAGGCATGGAATGGAGTTCTATGCAACTTGGCTGGAAGGGCTCAGCCAGGAATAGCACTTATCAGTGAGTCCTCCCTGCAGAGAAAGGGGTCAGATGCCAAGCCATGTCCCACTTCACTGGGCGGACTGGGCCACAGGCTCTGTAACCACACTTTCTGTAAACCTAAATGCATTGTAAATCGCGTCAAGCTAAACAGGAGGCTGTTCACGATTTTGCAGCATGCTTCTCAGTGAAAATCGTGACTGCAACTAGGCATTTTAAAGAATCAGTGTTTTACTCAAGCTGTGTGAAGCATATTCTCCATACCTGAATCAGCACACCGGGCTGGTTATCGGAGTATGTGGTGAACGTCTGGGTTTGTTTGGTGGGGATTGTGGTGTTGCGCTTGATCAGGACGGTCATGACCCCACCAGCCGTCTCAATGCCCAGGGACAGGGGAGTGACATCCAGCAGCAACAGGTCTTGAACGTTTTCAGATTTGTCCCCAGAGAGGATAGCGGCCTGAACAGCTAGAAGAAAGGAAAAGGGATGCTTAAACACAGTAGGCGAGACTATCCTTGGCTTTCCTCTACAAAGATCTGGACCATCCTTGGTGAGCTTCTGGTGCAAACTATGAACAGGTTTGGACCAGGAGTCATCCGTCTACTCAATTTTGCTTACTTGTACTTACTTTGGACTCCTAGATTTCCTAAATACATGCTTAAATCTCAAGGACAGAATTTTACTTTTTTGTAAGCTCTAGGATTAGTCAGTCCAGTTCCATTAGTTTAATTTTCTCATTACCTGCACCGTAGGCTACAGCTTCATCAGGGTTGATGCTCTTGTTGAGTTCCTTGCCATTGAAGAAATCCTGAAGGAGTTTTTGGATCTTGGGGATTCGGGTGGACCCGCCAACCAATACGATGTCGTGCACCTGAGATTTGTCGAGCTTGGCATCCCGCAGGGCTTTCTCCACGGGATCCAGAGTGCCACGAAACAAGTCGGCATTCAGCTCCTCAAAGCGAGCTCTGGTAATTGAGGTGTAAAAGTCAATGCCCTCATACAGGGAATCAATTTCAATACTGGCCTGAGTGCTCGAAGAGAGGGTGCGCTTGGCGCGCTCGCAGGCAGTGCGGAGGCGGCGGACAGCCCGCTTGTTTTCACTGATGTCCTTCTTGTGCTTGCGCTTGAATTCAGCAATGAAATGGTTGACCATCCGGTTGTCGAAATCTTCACCACCCAGGTGGGTGTCACCTGCAGTGGATTTTACTTCAAAGATGCCATCTTCGATAGTGAGAATAGAGACGTCGAAAGTGCCGCCACCAAGGTCAAAGATCAACACATTCCTCTCAGCACCAACCTAAGGCGAAAGAAAACACATTTAAGTTGAAGTTAAGGGGAGTCAGGCACTGCTATTGACGTTCTCCTGCTGATCTTGCTGTGTGTGAAGCACTCACTTTTTTGTCCAAGCCATAAGCAATAGCAGCTGCAGTTGGCTCATTGATGATTCGAAGCACATTGAGGCCTGCGATGGTTCCAGCGTCTTTTGTAGCCTGGCGCTGGGAGTCATTGAAGTAGGCTGGGACCGTAACCACAGCATTTGTAACAGTCTAAAAGGAGGGGAGAAAAAGCGACATTTGTAACAACCTAAAAATGGATGTACAGCCCATGAACTTTAGTGCTCATCTGGAGTATGATTAACATCTTACCTTTCCTAGGTATGCTTCAGCGATCTCCTTCATTTTGGTTAGCACCATTGAGGATATTTCCTCCGGATAAAAACTCTTTGTTTCTCCTTTGTACTCCACCTGAACTTTTGGTCTGCCAGCATCATTCACTACAGTGAAAGGCCAGTGTTTCATATCAGACTGGACTACAGCATCATCGAACCTGCGACCAATCAGACGCTTTGCATCTGTGGAGAGATTACAATAGAAAAATAAGCAATATTCAACAGGTAACTTCCTGCATTTTAAAAATGTATACTACAGTATTTCAATGCAAATAACTGATGGCAGCTTGCAGCATGTACAATTCAGTAGAAAGTTATTTGATCAGGGCAGTACAATAACTAAGATGCATTCTGTGAGCATGAATTTAGGGCTTTTTTTTCAGTTTTCTAGCATGCCTGCGACTTCTGCTACAGGGCCTGTAGTAAGCTGGAGAGTGATCATTGCAGGAAGTGATTACTTGCCACTTTCAAGCCTCTAGTTTCTGAAGTACTGAACATGCAGCTTCTAATACTTTGGAACCATTCCATCAAGTTTAAGGCTCTTAGGATGAACTGAAGACAGGTCACTTAAGGCTAACAGGACTGAGCCCTCAAGTGGTCACTCCTGAATTCCCACTGTTCTGCAAGATTGGAGCCCTGCACATTCTTACCGAAGACCGTGTTCGTGGGGTTCATCGCCACTTGGTTCTTTGCGGCATCACCAATAAGCCTCTCCGTGTCAGTGAATGCAACATAGCTTGGCGTGGTCCTATTACCCTGATCATTGGCAATGATTTCCACCTTGCCATGTTGAAAGACACCCACGCAGGAATAGGTGGTGCCAAGATCAATCCCAACAGATGGTCCCTTAGACATTGTTCCTGGAAACACACAACATATTGCAATTTAAGCCACTTTGCACAAATGCACCAGAAGCGCTGTTTTCACACATAATACTTAAAGCATGAATTCAGAACAGTTCTGTAAAAGCCGGTGTGCCTTCCCCCTCCATGTTCCTTTCTGAATGCTTTACTTCAGATTGTCAGCTCCTGGGTACCAGCTAAGCCGCCATACGGATAAGCTGCTCCAGGAAATTTTTTGGGCAAGAGACAGCTAAAAAAATCCCCCTTCAATAAACACGTTATTGATGTGCAAAACTCCAGCTTTAGAACTGAACTTTTGTGTATCAGCATCCTGACCTGAGCCACGCAAAGCCAATGCTGGGCTAGGGGGAAAAAGGTAGTACAGAGCAGTAGACACGGACAGGACTGACAGGCCGTAATGAGTCCAAGTAACTTTCAGGCTTGGCTCTGGCTTCCCCATCATGTGCGTTTGAAGAGCAGAAAACACCACCTGCAGCCCCCCAGTCCGACAGAGGCCTGCGCCATCAGCCTCCTCACAGCCCATGCCTAATCCGAGCAGAGGCCGCCGCCGCCTTCCCAGGGTCCGACCGACCTTGAGCAGCGCCCACGTGGCCGGGCCGGAAGGACCGAGCCGAGGCCACGTGGGGACACGGGGAGGGGCGCGATCGCCACCGCAGAGCATCCTGGGAGTGCTTTGTGGAGGAGGGGGAGGAGCCTCGGCCACCGGCCACGTGCGGAGCTGCCTCCCGGAACCGGCAGAGCGCGCTGCTGAGCACGTGGGGAGGGGAGGAAGAATGAATGGGAGACGGCAAGCGAGCCGTTAGGTAAGCCTCTCGCAAGACTCTCCGGAGATCGAGGCAGCCGCAGATCCCCCCTCCGCAATGGCTCCCGGGCTTCAACGGGAGAGGCATCCCGGATGCTTGCGTGTAGCGCGAGAGCTCCATCGGGGATGCCGGGTTCTGCGCAGCCAGTATCCCAGCTTGCCGCAGCTTCCTGCCAGCTCCCCCTTGCTTTCTCCTTCCATTCAAGGTCATCGGGGGGCAGCGTCCCCTCACCGCTCTCTTTGGGCTCCCCATGTCCTTCCGCCCCCCCATCGGCTCGGGAACCTCCTCCCACAGCCTTTCAGCTGAGAAGCCCCCTCCCACCGTATGCAAGCGCATCTCTTCCTCCAGACTGCAGTAACAGCGACCCTCCGCATTTTCCTAAGCCAAGCCTCCTCCTCATCGGATCCCCCCCTTCCACCGATATAACGATAGCATGCGATCATGCCTATTCTCAAGCAAGCCCTACAGCCCGTAGGTGGGTCCTCGACTGCAGGCTCTGTGGAACTTTCACCCCTCCTCCCCCACGATATTTCGGGAATGGGGGGAAACGGGGTAAAACCCTTTTAGACCCGCCTATTACAACGAGGACTGGCTACGTAGTTCAAAAGACAAAACTAGTCGTCTAATTAGATTTAGCCTAGATTTTCTCCTGTACGTAAAGCATCGTCGGGATCTCTTGCCTTTCCCATCCCCCCTCTGATGTTTGATACAATTCGTCACCATTCCTGAACGCAGGGGTAGTCCAGAATAATTTAGAAAAGGCTGCTCCAGGTCTAGGATTTCTTAAGGTTTTGCCTACCACGCCGCTTTCCAAACCTGTTAATATCCTTTCCTTCAAATACAAAGGAAGAGAATCCAAGCACATGCTTTAGATCTAAACTGGTTAGATCTAAACTAGATGCTGAAGGGAGAAAAGGGAAATTAAGAGAGCTAGAGGAAACGTTTTACGGGGAGCAAAACAGGAAAAAGCCCCAGAAATGCAGCATCAGCATCCTAAGTAGCTAACTTGGAAGCAAATCTCAGCAATAAAAAGGGATTTACCCGTAGCAAAGAGATCTCTGTCTAAAGCACAGAAGGAAGAAAACCCAGCTGATGAACAGATCTAGCAAAGATCATGTTTACAAAACCCAGATCTTTAAAGCGATTACCTGCTTCCGCCGGAGACGCGCAAAAGACGAGGAAAGAGAGCAGAAACTGCAAATACTGCTAGAGAAAAAGCGACTTCCTAACCTGATCAGTGAGTTTAAATACGGCTGGAGAACCTTCCAGAACGGCTACGCCTCTTTCCGGCCGACCGGCGAATCGCGTCTGTCCCGCTCTTCTCCTCCACCCAATCGTCTCAGAGATCAGGTGCGCCTTGTGTGACGTAACAAAGACAAGGGAAAGGGGCGGGCGAGAGTGAGTCACCGGGAGCCGGCCGGCTTCTCTTTCTCCCCTGTCTTCTTCCTCTTCTTTTTTCTAGAACTTTCATCCCTCCCGGCGCCGGAGCCAGCGTGGGAGGGGGAGCCGTCCGACGCCCGTGATGTGGCTCGGCGCCAATGAGATGTCTCCCCTTCCTGGCCTCATTTGCATAAGCCTCCGGGAATAGAGGACGGGGATCCTGGTTCTGTGGTGGAGCCAATCACGCCACAGGATTGGGGTCTATTTGCATAATACACGTCGGGAGGGGGGCTGGGAAGGGAGCGCCTGGAGAAAGCGGAGGAAGAGCGAAAGAATGCAGGGGGGGAAGTGGAGGAGAAGGAATATGAGAGATACTGGCCAATCACGAGGCCGCTAGGCCTCGTGGCGTGCGAACTGACCAATGGAGTGGCTGGTTCGCCGCTAGAGCGGGAAGAGCGGGCGAGCGAAGGAAGAAGAAGCGCGCCATAAAATGGCGGCCTGGGGCGCTCGGTTGCCGCAGGGCGCTGGCTGAGGGCCAAGGTGGGGGTCTCGTTGAGGACACGCTGTTCAGGAGGCGGTGGGGAGCGGGCAGGGCTTCGCCTACCCGGGGCAGCCTTCTAGGAGGGAGCCGATTCGGCTCCCGGCCCACCGCGTGCGATGCCGTGGCCGCGAAAGGCCCGTCTTTGTCCTCGGAAATGGGGGCGGGGGTGGTTTTATGACTCTGGCGCGGGCAAAGGACGTGCAACGGGGCAGCGGGGCGCTGAAATGAGGAATGGGCGTCTTGCAAGGAGGCGCCAGCTCAGGGAAGAGTTGAGTGAAGGCAGGCAGGAGGGAGGCTTGCAAAAGCGCGCATGGTGTGCAGCAAGTGGATAAGGTTTCTCCCCGTCCTAGAAATGAAGCAAGCCGTGCCACGAGGCTGATGGGGGAGATGCAGGAGAGATAAAAGGAAATGCCATCCTCCCACAGCAGAACTTTACACAAGAGGTGGTGATGGCCGCCAATTTGGAGGAGTTTTAAAGGAGTTGGGAGAAATTCGTGCAGGAGAAGGATACCCGTGGCTATTTATTTAACAGATGTATATCCCGGCCCGCCTTTTTTACAAAGAACTCAAGGCAGCTTACACAGTTCTCCTGCTCACAATCATATCTTCACAACAACCCTGTGAGGTAGAGTGGGCTAAGTGGCCCGAAGTCACCCAGCTGCTCCATGGCTGAGCAGGAAGTAAAACCCATATAGTTTGAGTCCCAGTCCCATACTTTCATCCCCTGCCACTATCACTGCTCTGGTTACTAGCCCCAATGGTTACATGCTGCCTTCAGGATAAGAGGCAGTATACCAGTGTGCACATTTGCTTGGGAACATGGGCAGGAGGGTGTTGTGCCAGTGAGGTTCGGCTTGTATCTGGTTGACTGCTGTGAGAATAAATTGCAGGATTAAATGGATCCTTGGTCTGAGATAGTACGGCTCTTTCTGCATTATTAATTGTTTAGGGCTTCATATTTCACTGGGTGTTGTGCCTTCTGATGTCCTCATAGTCTTCCCCCCTGTCATGTGTAAACCATTCTGTAGTGTTGCTGGTGATTAGTATCTTTTATATGCTCAAAGATACACTTGGTGTAAAGATGCTTTTCACTTAGGCTCGAGGTTGTGTCCAAGCACTAAAATCAGGTTATGAGTTGGTTGGAAGCCCTGTGAACTTCAGCTCAATTTAGCTTTCTCCCCTGTGCACTCGTCTCTTCTCTCTCATCATGTATAATGCTGAGATGAAAGGTTTAATCCTACCTGGGAGTCATTGTGCCTTTTTGGCATGTGAAGTTCTTACATGAGGTAAAGGGACATTCCCATTTCTTATTACTCAGACTTTTTTGGTTTAGCGTCTGCAAAGAAAATTAGTTCTGTAGTTTAGGGTGCAATCTCAAGCACATTTCTAAGCAAACCCATATAGGATTCTGTATAGGATTTCACTATGAGGCTGGCAATCCAATGCATATTTACTAAGAACGCCACTGATCTCTGTGGGAC
Source organism: Varanus komodoensis (assembly GCF_004798865.1). Classification (NCBI taxonomy): domain Eukaryota; kingdom Metazoa; phylum Chordata; class Lepidosauria; order Squamata; family Varanidae; genus Varanus; species Varanus komodoensis. Next base: position 5,270,390 of record NW_025335856.1, read on the forward strand.
TTGCCTTCATACATAGGTTTAGGATTCCATTGTAACATTTGTTCAGTTCTGGCTCCAGTTCATTCCTAACTGAAGGACATCCCTGTGCTCCTGTTTGATCTCTCTTACCTGCTGATGTGAAAGAAGACAGAAATTCCCCATTCCTCTCTACTAAGTTTATTTTAGGAAAAAACTTAAAAGATACTAAAATGAAATGATTTAGTTGAAGTTCTCCATATTTTTCTGAATGTTTTTCATCCTTATTGGTAAGATGTGCACATTCACTTCTGTTCTTAATAAGGCTTTTTTGACTTACAATTCTCAGCTTTACAAATGATCTTAATTAACTGCAACAGTTCAGTAACAAGGCCTAATTAAGGTTTTTCAGGAGCATGGAAGGGAGTTATGAAAGTTTTGCATTGCTGGCACAAGGGATATGCTCCATATTTGTATCTGTTGTTGTAGAAATAGTTGTTTCTCCGTGGTGACTTCATTTGCATATAATGCCAATTCTTGCGTTTAAGAATCCAGTTATTGGGGGACCCTGCAGGAACTAGCAAGCATGTTTCTTTCTGCTGACCTGCCACTTCCTCTGCCTCAGCTTGCAGAAGCAATCCAGGAACACCTGATGTCCAGACTGTTAATCATGATGTCTAAACCCTGCAGTTTGCTTTTTGAAGCTTACCCAGAGGTTTACCTTGGCAATAAGCTATGGGTTCAAACTCTGGATTATTTAGTCCTCAGCAACCCGCAGTATCAGGTTAGCATCATTACAACTAATAACCCAGAAACAGGAAGCTTGTTGCAAAGGGGAAGTGGCCAGAGCATAGGAAGCAGTGGGCTTGCTTAAGCTTACTCCAACGGCTCATTTTTTAAACTGGTTTGCTCCCAGGATTTGTGCAAGAGTATTGAAAGAAGCAACAGCAGTACCTTTGATGTCTTCAGTGCTTTTCCTACATCGGCATCTGTATTTTATCTCTATACTAATTAATAAAGAATCTTTTTAGTCTGGGAAAAATAAAGTTTTAAAATGCTGAAGTTTCCTTTTACACATGAACTTCTAACAGTCTGAAGAAATCAGCTGTTTTCATTCTGGCACTGAAAGATCTGAATATGATTGTCAGAGGGAGGATTTGCCCCTGTGGTTTTACGGAAAGGTGTTAGCTAGTCTTACCTTTTTTCCATGTAGCTAAACTGCTAGAGATAGGATTTGTTTTATGACTGTTAATAAGGCCCTGCAGGATCTGTTTCTGCAATCCTTTTTTCCCTTGACAGGACTGTGTGTGTGTGTGTGTGTGTGTGTGTGTGTGTATTTATTTATTTAGAGAACTTCTATGCCGCCCCATTTGCCAAAGCCTCGGGGCGGCTCACAATCATAAATTATACTGTTTTATTTTGTGTTTATTTATTTAAGTCACCCTGGCCAAAGAATAAAGTAAATAAATAGTATTAACAATTAAAATAATGTTTGAATAAAAAGGTCTTCATCTGGCTCCGAAAAACAAATAACAGCACCAGGTGGACCTCTCTGGGGAGCGCATTCCATAAATTGGGCGCCACCACAGAGAAAGCCCTCCTCCGAGTACTTACCCTCCTAATATCCTAAGTTCTCTAAAATAAATAAATTCATTTTACTTTACACCAGCCTTCCCCAATTTGGTGGCCCTCTGAGACATTTGGATCACAGCTCCCAGAATTCCCATCCAGCAGGGCCATTGACTGGGAATGGTGGGTGTTGCCATCCAGACATGTGTGGAAGGTACAACCAGTACAGTACCAGTGACTGCTGTTGTGAAGAGGTTATTCATTTTGTGGCTGGCCCAGGATCTCATAATGTTTTGGGTCTCACTGTTTACTTGCCTTTGCCCCCATCTCTTTATGCATGTATAAGAAGCCATGCATACAGTATAGAGTCCCAAGTAACAGATTTCCAACTATCCAGGAGATGGATCTTACTGTGATCCATCTGTTCAAATACACTGAAAGAGTTGAATAGCATAGTTTCTCATCTCTGTTTTACAAGCCCTTCCAGCCTGGTAGAGGCAGCTGTTCAATTTGTAATACCTCAGTAGACCATAATGTTAATATAAAAACATTGGGTTGTTGGAGCATTAGGCTGTTATCTGGTGGTGGGTTACAGAAGCAGAAAGTGGTCATGCTTGCAAAAAGTGGAGCACCCAGTTTTTGCTGCTTTCTTCCGTGAATTGCAGCCATATCCCTTGCTGTTCCAGAGAGTAAAACAGCTTGGACTGCAGTTAGTAAAAATTGGATAACCTGAGATGTACGACAGTAAGTGCTTTTGTCTTGTTGCAAACTCACCATTGGCTACAACTCATTGATTTTATTTAATGGGGTTTGTGCATTAAGAATTCTGAGCTGGGATCCTTAATGAGAGGAGACACCATAACTTGTAAAAGAAAAAGGGTTTCATTTGAGAAACTTGCAAAGTATAGCTTTCAGTTACCTAGCAAAAGTATTTACAATGTTTCAGGTTGGTTGAACAGTATTTATACTGCAATATCTTTATTTAAAAACGACAACAAAACAGTTTTACTAAATTGTTGATTCAAAGGAATCTATAATAAATATTTGCTTCCCTTTGTATTGCTCATTCTGAGCACAAGTACACAAATAATAGCAATTAGAAGAGAAGTAGCCTCAGTTTACCAATCAAGAATTAAAACTAGAGAAGATTTATGCAACAACACTAAATAGTATTTTTATACAGGATAACAGTAAATGCTTTAAATAGAATATTTTACAAAATAATGTTTGGCTTTTCATAACATGAGTGTTGCTTCCCTTTTAAAAGTGTTTAGTACCATGTTTACTTCAGAAATCACCAGACTTAACATTCCCTTTGAAAGTGAGATGCATGGTGATCTGAGATATTATCTTTCACCTTAATTTAGAAAATTCACTTTTTCCTCCTTAGTTTCTGTGAAATATACTTGACATTCACTTACAATGTTATATGTGATTCTTTGGAACAGTAGAATTCAAAGCTTGTTCCCCACCATTTAGAATGGCAAGTTTGGGCCTGTGAATTTAGTATCAAGTGAAGGCTCAAAACATGTGGAGGCTACTTAAATCTCAGTCCATTTGGATATTCTGTAATTCAATTAACTGGTTTTGTACTTATGTCTATATACATTATCTAGCATTTAGTTGGTGGTAACAGATTGGGTTAATTCTCAATCTGTGACCTCCCTGCTATGTTCTGTATGGTCAATTCAATCCAGTGCAATGATCAAGTCTTAGTGGTCCATAAATCCTGTGTTTGACGTTCTCCATGTTAAGAATCTGCTGATTCATGTATACTATAAAGAATGGCAAATAGAAATCACATTACTGGTATTAATTTCCATGAAGGGAAAGGGAATCTCCTTGGCTGAGAATGGGGAAACAAACACAAACTGCTGAAGCAACCTTACCAGGAGTAAGCCCGTTGAACACAGTTAAACATATAAGTCAACATATACGGAATTGTGCTCTTAGGTACACTGAAAGGCCCAGTTTTGATCATTCTTCAACTATTTCACCCAGGAGACCTTCAGTGTATTTTCTTTGCTTGAAAAGAAGCTTAGCAATGGATTCCTTTGAGAAAGCATTTTTCCTTCCTTACCTCCAACAGTCACTGCCAACATACTGCCAATACATGATCAACTGATAAATCTTAAGCAAACATTTGGGAATCGTATTTGTACTGAATCAGGCTAGTGATTCTTCCACTGTCTTGGTGCTAACATGATGAAATAATTCCCACGGCATAACTGCTTAAAAACAACCAGCTACAGATAAATTACACTGTTATTTCTTTAATAATATGATGCTAGTGGTATTTTTGGATGTGTTTTTCTATGTTAAAACCAGCTATTGGATTCCACGGTTTTGTTTGTCTTGTGTAAAAATTCTTTCATTGGGTGTTGCCTTTAACATTTGGACTTTTAAACAAAGCAGCAGCTTTGGCAATATTAATCATAAAAATGGATTTCATTGTTTCCAGTGTAGAGAAGCGAAACATACTTCTTCCAGGGACTTTAATATTAGTCAAGTGCCATTTTTGTTTTGTTTTGCTTTAAGTTACTGTTTGAGACACCCTTTTAAACCTGCAAGGGGAATTTGGGATTTGATTGTGATCTCACGTTCTAATTTTCCATTAGGATATAATTCCCTTGAATTTGGTGGAATTGTTTCTGATTTACACAAATAAGAAGAGAATTGAGCTTGGTCACAGTAGACTAATGTCTGTATTCCTTCAGCCATACATACCTTCTAAAATTAATGCACTTCCATGTTCAGAGGAGGTCCCTCCAGTGAACAGAGCAATTCAGAATCCAGTGCCGCTTCTCAGGTTTTTTTCCACATTATTACTTTTTGTTCTGTTGGTGTAGCTTCTTTCTGTTGGTAATGCAGCAAAAGGGTACAAGCAAAACATCTCTCAGTTGTCTTTTGAAGTTGATCAGATACCTTCATCTGTGAAAGCGTGCTGCAGTTGAGAAGCTAATTCATGTGTACATGAACTGTACAGATCTTTTTCCTACGCTTCAGTTGGAATATTATACCTTTTGTGCTTCCTTTAAAAAGAGGTTCAGGGTTCCAGCATGGTACACCTGTTAAATGCAATACTCCCCTTTTTTTTCCTTCTGAGAGTGAATCACAAAAAATAAAAAGTTTACAAAAACAAGTCAATGTGAGTTATTTTTTCAAGTCTGTATCTGTACCTCAGAATAGAAATGTGCCGAAAATACTGAGTGAGGGTTTGTTGTGTAGTGGATCAAGCTAATCTAATTAAAATGCTGGTGGTATGTGTGAGTTATGGACACAGCTAGAGCTGGATAGATGGGGCGCAATCAAACCGTCTGGAAAGCCCGACTCTGAGCAGGCACCATGGCTGGAGTGGCCTCTGTTTTCATTGCACCGGTGTGGTTCATTTTCTTTGGCTCAGTTTCCCGACCATCCAGCTCCACCTGGTTGTGCTGAGCCGGAGTGATGTGAGAAGTAGCCTCTGTTGACAATGTCTGTTGGCTGCGGGAGGCACTGTTTGCTGTCGATCTGGTTGAGGAGGAACCAGAATGTGAACTTCTGGAGCCAGAAGAGGAAGAGCTGGGCTTGACCAATCGGGCCTTTGGTGCCTCTGCATCCTCTCTGTAATCAAAAGAGGCGAAATGATTAAAGGTATCAGATAATGAGGACCAGAACCATTCGTGCATCATAGATTTGAAGGTGCTTTTGAGATAGTTCTGGAATGTTTGTCAGATGTTCAGCTGAATTCATGGTGTGGCTTTTCTCCATGATGTGTGATAAGGAGCATATTCCTACCCCTCATACGCACTTGTGTTAACAGATCTGCACTGAGTTAAAGTGTAGGTATTAGTATGCAAAGCTTTATGAACTCAGGCACAGGAGATCCCAGGGAATATTTTTGCCTATGTCACCCTCCCAGGGCATTATTGTCTTCAAGAGGAGGCCTTGTTCAGTGGAATGGCCACATTTCTGTTTGATGGTGACATGCAGGCAGGGCCTTTTCTGTGGTGGCACCTGTCTTGTGAAATGCTATCCTTTCTGATGGTTCTCGGGCAACAACACCTTTGTGTTTTGGGCATTTATTGAAAATAATGTTAGCAGCAGCTTTTCCCTGTCCATGATCTGCCTATGTTGCAACCTCATGGTATTTTGTGTGTTGCGTGTTTTGTCTTCATCTTACTTGCTATTTTATAACTTTATAAATTTCAAATGAGAAACAGTATATAATTATTCTATAATGATGATGATTGTGGCCATTGGGTGGGACTGTTCGGTATCCGATAAAATCATCCTGGGCACTGCTTAGAACATGTTTTTTAGGTTTCTGGCTTTGCAAGGGTGGTGTGGTTTTCCCCGCACACTTGATTCTGCCATGAAGGATCCAGTAACAAAACAAATGCTGAGCAAGGGAAGGTGGGATGCTGTGAAAATAAGTCAGGCCTTGGCATGTGCTCTGACCCTTGCTAATTTGGCTGAGTCAGCTGTGGAGCATGAAGCACCTCCTGCAGCTGGAAACTGGGTTACAGAGTACTTTCCATCATCACAGCGTCTTTAAACATGTTGAGTCAATCAGGTTTACATCATGTTGCTGAGATCATGCTGCGGTTGCCTAGTTCTTCTTTGTTCATACCATGTAGGCAAAGTGGTGGCTGCAGGCAGCCTTGTTTCCCCCAGATGGTTTTTAGCTCCTGCTACATGCCATGGGCATTGGTATAAAGCACCGCACATGGGTTTGATCTTCCCCAGATCCGCTCTCCCTCCCTCCCTTGTTCTCTCTCGTATATAGTTGTTTGGCCAGGCAATGTCCTCAGCCACTCTCCATACCTCCCATACTAGCTGCTTTGTGGTGGCTGCTACACCAGTTTCCACAATTGCCAGATGCATCTACAAGGCTGCACACACGATTTCACATTATATCCTGCTTTTCTTTGAGGGAGAAAATAAATTTCCAAGGGCATCCAAATCAGAACGTAGGAAGGGTCTGGCTGGATCAAGCCCATGCTAGATTGCCCTTTTGTTCCCGCAGTGGCTAACGATGCCTAGGGGCAGGCCCCAAGCAGGTGGGGTGGGCTATTAGCATCCCTTCCCCCATAGCTATTAACATTCAGGGGCATTCTGCTTCTCCAGTTAATACACAGGTAATAGTCGTAACCTTTATGAACTTGTCTGATCCCCTTATAAAGCTGCTCATGCAGGAGGGCTGGATTTCTCCATATGTGTTCCTGCAACTACAGTGAGAACCTTTCTGCCTTGAGAGATGTTCTTGCTTCCTTCAACCATTCACATGGCTTCCTTTCATTAATCTCATCCTTCTGTAGCAAAGATTTGTGGCAGCTTGCGTGCTGCTGTCCTATCCCATTCTTACTCCCCAAACTTTTCCTTTATCAAGTCTTCTAATATGTTTCGTGCCTTTTGGGTATGGGAAGTGACAGTGATGTAAAATAAAGGTTTCCAAGGAGACCAAGTAAAGAACAGGAAAAATATAGATGAGTGACACATGAAAAGACTGCCTCTTGGAGCTGAGGCTTCTGAAAAAGAACTGGTTTAATCACAAGGTTTCTAATGATTGGTCATAGGGTTAAAAGATCAGCTTTATGATTGCAAAGGGAATAAACTGATAGCTCGTGAGAGGAGGTGATCTTGAGATGAAGTAAAGGAAGCACCTGGGTTTCGTTTTGAGTCCCAAAGGGTGTAGCCTGCTGAATCATCTTTCAGGGACTTCCTGTAAATGCCCTGCAAAGAAAGTTCTGGCAATGTGGAGTTAGGAAGGGCTTCTGTGCCAGCATACAGGGAGCTGCACGCTCACGGAATGCAGTCATTGTGCGTGCGTTGAACTGGTTTTGGAAAGCATGCTCCTCCCAGGCATCCTGGTGATTTACTCTTCCAGAATAGTGAAAGAAATCCTACTTTGGCTCTGGAAAATTGAGATATAATCCTTTTGCATATAAAAGAGAAGGTCTGTATGGGGTGGGAGGGGGAGGAGGAGAGCAAAGATACTGGCCATGCTCACACAGTCTCACACAGGGAAAAAGAAGTCATGGTAGTTTCTTATCCCCAACCCACATGGGCCAATCAAGTGAGGGTACAATAAATAGGACCACACACTTCTATTTCTCTACCTAGTGCTTAAATAGGTAGAGGAACAAACTTTAAGAGGCCGTAACATAGCAGTGATGTGAATGAAAACCAAGCAGGGGAATGAGATGCACGGCTGTACTGGTGAAAGCCATTCCCTTTCCATATCGAATTCCTGGTAACACATGTTGCAGGAGCTGGAAAAGATGGCTGTATCTGAGGCTGTCATCAACTGCATTTGTTTAAACTGAGGCGTACATATTCACAGGCAGCGTTTTGCTTTTCAGTTCCACCCGACCGTATCTACATTCCCTCCTCTGCATTAGTGTATATCCACTGATTGAGGAAAACACCATGCAGAGGCTAATCCATGCACAAATTCTCTACAAAGGGGGCAACTAGACCAAGTTTGGGGGTCCCCAGGATAGTCAAGACCTGCAGTTCTGATTTCAGAGACATCCGTGCTCCAGCACCCATCCCTCGTCTCTCTGCTGCTCATGCCATGGTCAGAAAGCAACCTTGGGGAAAGCGGGGCTTCACAGGGAGGAGGAGGACTAGAGGCCAGGATCCATGATCCCTCTCCAGCCTCCTTCCATGTTCCTCAGATCTGTTCTAGTTAGATGGGCAAAATAGACCAGCAGTAAAAATGCAGGGTGGAGGGAGGTAGAGATATCTCCACCACATCTCCTCCTCTTACCACAATGAGTGGATGCCTCTTGCAACCCAGATTTCTTCATCTTTCATGTGCCATGTTGTTTTGGAGGTGACTGACTTGGTACAACCGCCTCCAACTTGCAGCGGGTTCCCAGGATCCTAAGGTGTGTTTTTACCCCAGTCTTGCAATCTGAGCTCCTTTTAAAAGGAGGCACACATAAAGTAGGTGCTTCATTGCTGTACGTGTTCAGATACTCGCGAGTCTCTTTTGTGACAGAGAAAGGAAACACGGTGCTGATTTGCACTGGGCATGACTGTGGAGAAGTAAAGGGGTTGCTCTTGAGATAATTACCTGATTTCGTTTGGAGTCTCTTCTTCTTCATATTTCTTCTTCTCTTTTCTCTTGAGCATTAGCCACACAGCCAAGAAAACTAGCTTGAGCCCTCCCAGGACTCCACAGGCGGCTCCCGCAACTACGCCTAAATTTTGTGCATCTGTTAATTCATAAATGCATACTTTGTTATATTTGCTGTAGAACAAAATATGTCCTTAATACTTCATGCTACTCTGAGTGAATTTCCAGGCAGTAAAACCTGTTGAACAGGAGTCTTGAAGAAAGCTCTGTTTTTGCCCCAGTGATACAAGAATATATCCTAGTTGTTAGACTGCAAAGCTTAAACACCACTGCCCATGTTAGAACGTTATTACTTCTTCCTGCTGAAAAAGGCCTTTGTTTGAGTTTTTCCACAAATCATTGAACATATAATCTTGGCAGTGTAATCCCTGGCCCCCGGCAGTGTGAGGTACTGAAAAGTTCAGACCTACCCCCCAAAATATACTAAAGCACATATGTGCTACAATCTGTAAAGGACCCTGCTTCCCAAGGACACCTTATAAATAGTGTATAAATATAATGTTATATTTATAAATAGTGGTGTATGGAGGGAAAGCAGGGGGGTGGCATTTGTTTTCGAGAGGGAAAGCTCTCCTGCACATTTCATGGGGGGGGGATAGAAAGTACCACCCATGCAAACAAAAAGCCAGCTAAGCCAGGGAGATTGTATTCCAAAGAGATAATCCAGGTGTCTTTACCTTTTGACAAGTGCCCCTTGATGGCAAGGTGGTGGGAAAGGGCTGAGATGGAACGATTCCTTAGTGGACCATCCATTAAACTGCCTGCACCTTGGCCACCACTGCTTTAAAGAGATGCACTTTCATGATGGTGTGGTTGGCAGCAGGATGGCCACGGGTCTTTGCTGGGGCAGCACCCTCCCTCAGAATGGACTTTGCCTCTGCAGTTGAGCAAGCTTTTTATCCTTACTAAAGGCTTGCTCATTTGCCTGGGCCTTTCCCAACCTTCAGTGCATCTACATTTTGTTATGCTTTTAATTACACATTTTGAAAGACACTGTGAACTACTTTGGGATTTTTAAAATGGGAAGTGGGTGTGTAAACTAAAGCACTTATTAAATAAATAACAGCTAAACCAGATTGAGGAAAATGCAATGACCCAGACTATATTCATTATTAAGCGCTTACGCTTGAAAATAAAACTCATTTGTCATTGCGGCTGACTCTCCTCTGTATTTCTTTGCTCAGCTTGCCAGTTGCAAAATTTTATCCTTCCTAGAAGACTAGAGATGTGAAGTTGTAGGACATCACCACTGGCTTCCACATCATGCTTGTAGTGCTTTGGGGGCAGAGTTTAGCAGTGTGAGCTGAGCACAAAAGACCTTGTGTGCACGTAGTGAGAGCCAGTGTGGTGGTGTGGATACGGGCATGGGACTGGGACTCAGGCGATCTGCGTTCGAGTCCCCGCTTAGCCATGGAGCCCACTGGGTGCCTTTGGGCCAGTCACAGACTCTCAGCCCAGCCTACCTCACAGGGTTGTTGTTGGGGGGCTAGGATGGAGGAGGAGATGTAAGCTGCCTTGAGCCCTTTGTAGGAAAAAGGCAGAATAGAAATCGAAAAATAAAAATAAAAAATAGTAGTAAATAACTTAAAACTGGTTGTGCATGGGCAGGAGAGAGCAGGCATGTAACCGCTTCCACAAGACCCGGTTTGCACGTATTAACAATCCAGACTATTATATAGTCAAATCATGGTTTAACTATGGGCTATTAACCCTGAGCAGCCCAGAGCTCACAGCCCAAAGCAAACCATGCTTATCTTACCCAGGTTCTTGTTAACTGCTGGACTGGTTAGGCCCTAAGCACTCCCGTACTCAGAATTCACACTTTATATTCAGCATGTGATCTGGCTGATTGCAGGTTGTTCATTACCATAGAGGTAATTCAAGCATGGAAAATCATGGATTAACGTGTGGAAAAAAGAGGGAAATCCGAAGACAGAGCTGAGGTTGAGGGTGAACACGTTTCTAGTTTTTCTGTTGGCCTAGAATAGCAATACTGTCCTTTCAATAAAATTGGGGTCCTTTTTGCATTT
>NW_025335856.1:5281169-5340962 GCF_004798865.1 Varanus komodoensis
ACATTGAAATACAATAGTACATAATAAATTACCATTAAATATAAAAATACAAAAAAAAATATATTGATTTACAAATACAAAATTAAAATTATCAGTATAAAATAAAAATATAGGAAGAGAAAGAGAAGGAAGAAGAAGTTGCCCAGGCCAGATCATATGTTTTAACAATTGATATGATGTTTAAATAAAAAGGTCTTTACCTGGCGCCGAAAAACCAGTAACGACGGTGCCAGGCGGACCTCTTTGGGGAGTGAATTCCATAGGTTGGGCGCCACCGCAGAGAAAGCCCTCCTCCGGGTACTTACTCTCCTAATTTCTTTCATGGAGGGATCCCGGAGAAGGGACTGGCAGGAAGCCATCTCTCCTGCCCCCAATCCCTGCAAAACTTTTCTGGGAGCTTTATATACTTACATTGCACAGTGACTTCTACAACACAACTCTCCTGCCCTGCTTCATTGGAGGCAGTGCACTGGTATAATCCTGTGGCCATCCGTGTGAGATTCTTTATGAAAATTTGTGCAGGATTGGAAAAGTCTGGAAGATCAAACAGCAACATTTAATGAATTACTCAGCACAAGGGAGTAACAACACTGCTTCCGTGGCGACTCTCTGATAACCTCTAGGATAGGAGGCAGCATGTGGAACTCCAGAAGCCAGGTGCTGGGGAACAGGGCCCTCCAGTCCACCTGTGGGTTGCCCATCATTATCTGGTTGGCCACTGGATGCTGAACTTTTAATCCCGCTGATGATGTAGTCAAACTAGGTCAGTGAGGAATATTTCCCATGCACATATCATTCACTGTGCTAATAACTTGCATTATGAGTTTCTGAATGCTCTTCTCCTTTGATCTGATTTGTACAACCAGATGTCTGTGCCAGGATGCCCAGAGAATGAATCCATAGTGCGCCTAAGTGGTGGGAGGTATCCTTATCGTACCACACCATCAGATGGGCTGACTGCCTGGTGAATTAAATCAGGCATCTGCTGAGCTATAATGAAATTTCATCACCTTAGTTGTGGGAATAGATTCTAACCCTGAGAAAAGTAGGAGAGGGGAGGGTGTCACTCCATATTGGGCATTGTGCATGTGCAAGCCACAGAGGGAACCTTCTGAACTATGGGATAAGCCACTCTGTGCGTCAAGTTTTCAGCCCAACCTCACTGAGGAGAAGAACCAGCAACTTTCTCTGCTTGGTTTGCTTCTGGCAACCAGCAGAAGGAATCACCATGGAGTTGCCTTCGTTCGGGGTGGCTCTTTAGTTGGTGGGATGGATTGGAAGTGGTGATGACTTACTAATGTGTGTCGTGGGCGGGAGAGACCCGGTTTTCCCCTTCTCGTCTATCCGCTGCCACAGGTACATTATGGGCGTGGTGCCAGAGATGGAATTGCACTGCAAGGTGAGTTCTCTTCCCTCGGACATCTCTCCTTCTTTCCAGCACTTGGGTTTGGAAGGTTTCTCTGGGGAAAGGGGAAAGTCAGAACACCTTAGTGATCAACAGGTGAGCTACCTGTTTGTTTTGAACCACATCATGGCTGCCTTACCCAGAACTATTAGTGTGATGTGACGCCATTCGTACTGCCCGGCATTCTTAACTTTGCACGTGTACTGCCCCGCATCGCTCGGCTGCAGAAGAGAGATCTCCAAAGAGGCATCTCCGGTCTGGTAAGTGGAAGCAAAGGAAACGCGGCCCTTTTGTTCTTCGATCATGTTATCGTAGATGATGCCTCCCGCGTATGTGATCACCTGGGAGGCAAAAGGTGTCATTCACTGGTTAGCCCACGCTTCATTTTCGCATTGCTAGTTTCGCTTTAAAAGAACCTGTCAAAATAATAAGCTTGCTTGAGCTTTTATCATTAAGAAGATTGCAGTCCTATTGATTATTCTTGCACACTTCACCCAAAATATAGTGAAGCATTGCAGCTCTGCTGTCACATGTTTAGCAGAATTATTCCAGCAGAACATATGTTTACCTAAATGTTAGCCCGATCCCAAATAGGCTTGATCCTTAAATCAGATTTTTTTAAAAAATAGTATTTCCAGGTTCTGGTTACCTCAGTAAAAGTTAATGTCTTTGTGCTTAATTTTTAAAAGGTGGAATGTTGGGATCTTGCAGTCACTAGAAATTAGGCTCTGTCTGTTTCTGAAGTGATAGCAAACACCTGCAGTTTCAATGTGCTTGGAGGATATACTGTTGTGAATGCTATTGGGGAGTTTAGGAAACTAAATAAATATTAATGATAATATACTAGATGCTACTGTATTTTATTAAAGCAGGTGGTCAGGAGCTATGTAGGTGTGTCTCTGTACTTATCCCAGTGCAATGGAGCTTTCTTTGGGCTCCACTTTGTACTGTGCAATCGCTTAGATAATATGGCTTATGAGAAGAAAGGTATTGGACTTTTCAGAGTGGATAGTACTGGACTTAAAAAACCAGTTTCAAAATTTCACTCAGTTGCCAAACTAATCATTATCTCTCGGCCTAACATGACCTTAGAGTGTTGTCATGAGGATAAAGCAAATGATGAGCAGGTTGTTTATGCTGTTCGGAACTCCCCTGGAGAAAAGAGGGTTAAAAATAGATGAATTCTGTTGGGGAATGCAGTTTACTTTGGGAATTTTGCTATTGCTGCTGCTGGGAGAGCTTTTTCAAAAGTTTAGCCAGATAGAAGAGCAATTAGGTAGATGGTGCCTAAGGTACCACCTTTGTTTGAGGACCACCTTCCTCCAGGAATGGTGTTTGGGGTCATGCTGGTGGTAGCAGAGGTCAGAACCACTTCCAATGATGGTTTCTCTCTAACGATAATCACAACCCCACATTGTTCAGCTCTCATCCTTTTTCTCAGGAACCTTGAGAGAGAACCAGTGTGCAGTCAGCTTTACATTTCCACTCCCCACTCTCGTTCACACACATCCGTGGCCAAGTCATACACACCCACATTACATCCCCCAAAAGGAGAGCCCTTCTGGCAAGAAGGCATATTTGAAATGTGATACCTTCCCTGCAGTTTAGGGCAGATTAGCAAAACTCTTCAATTTAGGAACCAGAAGAAACATTTCAAACTTCCCTCTAGAGGGAAAATTGTAGCCCATACCAATAGACAATGATTGCAAGTCAGTCTATAGATGGGACATGGCTGCAGTCTGGAAAGTTGGTAGCAAATGTTCTGGAAAAATAGAACTGTTAGGTGGGATACTTCTGCTGTTAGACATTTCCAGCTAAAAGATGGAAGATGTTAGGAAGTGTTCCTTTTCTGGCGCTTTCCACAGCCAATGCTTCTGTTTAGTGTTTGGGAATGATTTGTTGTTATGGTTACACAGATAGGCACTGTGTGAGTCATGTTAGAATAATAAAAGTAAGATTTTGTTGCTCATATATTCTTGTGAATCACTAAGGTTGCAGCTCTGGAAATACTAGTGTGTGGTTCACATCTTTATAGACTAGAGTCCAAAGGTCTACCATAAGCGTCGGTTTAGTGCCATCATTTTCAGAAGGGCTCTGCTTAGAACTGGACTGGTACTAAATTGCATCCTCACTAACATGTTTTTCTCTTGCTGTGTGGCTGTAATTTGTCCATTTGCGTTTGACAAGAACCCTAGTTGCTAGTGCTGTGTGTATTTTCCCACCCCTGCTTCACATGGTGGCAAAGATGAAGATGTCTTGCTTTGACCCTGGACCTGATCTGGTGGAGAGAAGCAAATTCGGGAATGGCTCATTTCAGGGTTTGACATACCACTTTTGGTTCGGCTTCAGAATTCTTTAGCAGCCATTCTATGTCCAGGCTTGCTGGCTCCAGGAGGTACAGTCGGTGGTGACAGGGCAAAGTCACATTTGCTTCAGCCACCCTCTTAAATTCGGTTTGCGCTTGGGACATCCATGTCGAACAGGATGCTGGAAAGAAAGATCAAGCCAGAAGTTGGCAGGGAGCCTAAGCCAATATGTATTTATTTATTTATTTATTTAAAACATTTCTATGCTGCCCCCATCGCAACAAAGCCTCGGGGCGGCTCACAACAAAAACAAACAAAAGCATATAAAAATTATACAATAAAAATATTAAAACCTGGTGCATCTCGGCTTAAAAATTTTTATTTGTTAAAAAACCTACATAATAAATTAACAATTAAAATAAGTTTTAAATAAAAAGGTCTTAGCCTGGTGCCGAAAAACAAATAACAAAAAACAAAGTCACAAATAGGTGACTTTTGCTATAGTTTTGCTGTGTGAGTCAAACTCTTACTTTTCATATTTGCAATATCACAGATTTCTTTGCTCCCTCTTGGAATCTTGCCATGTTATTATATCTTTACTTTCTGTGAACATCTTGTTTACAAAAATATTTCTGTATGTTTGAATTATGTAATATGATGTGTGTATTATTTATTTACAATCTATAAACATAAATTTGTTATATCTTTACATTTACATTCTGTAGATATGTCAACATTTTGCCTCCATCTTTCCAGATTTGAATGGTTTTGAAACCTGGCAAAATCCCATGACCCTCTCAACCAGACATGCATTTGGGGTCTGATGGAAGGCTCTTCCCAACCCCTGCATTGACATTCCAGTGCTGGGTTTGCATACTTTTGAACAGTGGTGGGAAACACCAGATTGGAGGGGTCAACTTAGTTGCCGAGACTTCAAGTTCTGCCAACCAGAGCCAAGTGCAAGACAGAGCTTCTGAGCCCATGCTCTGTCCAGGAAATTTGTTTCAGTGCCAGAATTTAGTACACATTTCCTTCAAACAAAAATCTCCTCTTAATTTTCCCTCTAGTTTCGCTAGCCTGATAACACTTTAATTTGTCCTTTAGATTTTCCCCCCCTGGTAATCAGCAGTGAGTTGCAATCAACCGAAGATGGGTCAGGAGATCCCAAACTATCTTCTGCCTTAGATAATGCTCTCCTACCACCATCCTTTGTGCTGCACAGGGAAAGTTTTGTTGGAAATAAATTAAAACTGTGAACTATTTTGGTAAGGATGAAAAAGTCTCAGTAGCATTGGTCAGGGCTGGTCCACCCAGGTCTCTCTACAAAAAACCTGCTGGCATTGTTTGTTTCCACAGGCTTGTATGCTGAGATTCTAATTTATATCCCATTTTTGCTTTATAATTGGGTAATCTGGTAATGCGGGGTTGGCATGTCACAACCTCAGCCTCACCTGAGCAGGGGAAGAGCGAGCTCCGTCTCCTGAACCTGGTGCCCTGCAAGTACATTTCCAGCCACATCTGCAGGGAACAAGGTGGAGGACAGCGGAGCTAGGAGATCAGTTGTTTTTTCTAAGACAGTTTAGAAATTAATGTGTAATTGCAGCAGCTGAGTTAGCTAGCAGCCCTTTGCCTCTGATTTCTGCTCACCCACAGATTTCTTAAATTGCTTTAGAAAAAAAATGTACCGATGCTAGTAAATGTCAGTACTGCCATATACTTAAAGCAAATGTTGAACATAACATTCTGGAATTGCTGAATTTTATAAGAGGGCAAATGGGACCGTATCACATACTGCTAAAGGAGTAATGAGGTGGTTGACCCCAGAAGTATTTTTACGGAGAGTGTTTATAGATGATTCAATGCAACAGGACAAAAAGACCAGCCTTGCTTTTCTCAGCTAGAGGGTTGCTTTTGAATGAACTGGGTATTTCTGAGCACGCAGCACCAGAGACTGTGTTGTACCATCCCGAAAAGCGCAGAGGCAGATTTGCTAGCTTTAGCTTCACACCTGCTGGATGGATGCCCTGCTTGGGACAAGGGATTCCACTATGGTGGAAGAATCACAGTGGAAGAGCAGCAGGGTTGGGTTGGATTGGGTTGGCTGTGGTTTCCCTGACCTCACCGGCAGCAATTCCATCCATAAAGTGTGGGGCCGTGAGAGTCATTTTGATGCCCCAAACAGCAGCTCAGCTTGCTGCCTCAAGCTCCCCTTAGTGTCCTTTGCCCAAGGTGGAGCTAAGTCTGGGCTTAAAATGGCATATTCTAATTTTTGCACACATTCCAACGTCCGTGTGTCCCTGAGAAGGACACTCAAGGCACTGCATTTGTGAATAGGGATGCAGAGACAAGGGAGAAGGTGGGGAGAATTATTCACGTGGGGCAGCAGGAGGTGACCCACGTGTGAACCAAAAGCTAGCCTATCCAAGGGAATCGGAAGCAACACAGAGCATCCGAACTCGGTACCGTTATTTCAGCAAGAGCCCATGGGTGGCAGGGAGATGGGGCAGATAGCATCCCAGAAACCCAGGGCTATAACCCATCTCGAGTGGGTTCCCATCTCCCAGTCTCTGCTTATGCCATTCCATAAGTAACAGCATTAGAAGTAACTTCTAATCAACAGGATTGTTGTTGTAAAAAGGGGGTTGGGATTAGGGTTTGGAACTTCTGGAATGAGCCAATAAAATGGCAGAATATTCAACTAATAAAGCTGGAGCGTCAATTAAAAACCACACTTCTGTTGAAATAGAAATGTAAATGTTAAAATTGCTGGGTTCAGAGGCATACACAACTATATTGATTTATTTTAAATTCCGTATATACAGAAATTATATTCTGTATATAATTGATATGATTATTATAGACTCCCAAGATGGTTTACATAAAAAGCCAAAAATACAAATATATATTGAAACCGTATAATAGCCATTAAGATAGTTAAACATGGTCAGGGTTTTACCGGAGCAAGCCACTAGAGGGCCTCGCATTTAAGGGAAATGGGTGTAGGTGCAGGTAAATTTTTTACGCTCTGCTTCTTAAAAGGTCCCTCTATATGTATGTATGTATGTATGTATGTATCTCTCTCTCTCTCTCTCTCTCTCTCTCTCTCTCTCTCTCTCTCTCTCTCTCTCTCTCTCTCTCTCTCTCTCTCTCTCTCGCCTCTCTGCTTTTCTTGTTGCTCTAAAAATGGACTGTTAAAAACAGTCTCCAGATTGGAACATCTTTTCTCTTAGACAGACAGAGCCCACTCTGGTAACGATTTAGTTTAATTGGTTTTTAATTGAGCTAAACTGAAAGCATCCAGGAAAAGGAAGAAGCAACAGAATGGGGATGGTGGGACATCAGTCAGATTTCATTAAAATGTCTTTGATAATTCATTTAAATTAAAAAAAGAAAAGGTCCTTGTCCTAGATTGGTTCTCCTTTCCTCTGTTTGGGGAAGATGGAATCAGGAATGGCAAGCACGCCCTCTTTTCTTGGAGACAATTCTAACCTCAGCGGGCCTTCACGGATTTGGAGGGGTGACTGCTGACAAAGTAGCCCGGAGACTGTGCAGTCCTGTAATCTGCTGGAAAAGTTGTGTTTTCTTCACAAAACAAAAGAGGATCAGTGGGTAATGAAAGCTGATGAAAGGCTGTCAAGTTACCATTCAAGACTGAATTACCTTCCAAACACGAGGACTGCTGGTTTGGGAAGGAAAGCACAGGACTTCCCATCGATGCTTTTCGTGCTGGAATCAGTCCTTAAGGGTCTGAGATCCCGGCAGAATGGGAAACAGGACTGTTGCTCTGAATAACTTGTTTCTATTTTTATTCCCCTCTAAGCAGCTTTACCTTTTCCCCTTTCATAAATGCATGTGTGCATTGTATCGTATGATGAGCATATCTTAAGGTGAAGTTCCTCGAGCTAGCGCAGTTGCTCTGCATTGCACTCCCACAGCCGTCCCTTTGTTTCCTTCTCTAAAACTCCCCAAATCAGCACTTTCCCGAATATGAAAACGCATCAAAGCAGTGCAAAGAGATGTGTGCATTTTTATCCCAACATTTGGGATTCCAATTACGTATGAGGCAGAACTTACATTGGGGTTGCATTAATCTATTGCATTTCTGGTAGCTAAGTAACTCACTTGCCAAGACTTAGTTCCTCACTGATTTGGGCCCTGACTCACCATTTGGGATTTACTGACTTTAAAATCAAAGGCTTGCTTGCATAATTAACTTTTTAGATGCCGTTGAAATAGGGAAAACGGAAGTCAGTGTTCTAGACTATGGATCTTTTAAAACTGCTTTGTGTTACCAAGAGTTACACCACTAGAGGGCAGAGTTTGCCCAAAGGACAAATGTGCCTTTATCACAATATACAGAGCACTCAAAAATTCCTGTTCATAAATTGAATATGAAGCAGGACAAATTCCCTGAAAATGATTTCAGTATATTGAACCTAAAAGTGCATTTTTAAATGAACTTTCTAGAATGCACACTTGCAAAAAACTGACACATTTGTGTTTTAATGGGGGAAGTGCAGACTTTCAAAAAGGCACTCCTTCAAAAATCCACAACTTCTAAAATGCACGCTTAAAACACAAATTAAAGTGTACATTTTAAAAAGTGTGCATTTTTTTAAAAAAGCGTTTTCAGATTTTAGTCAATGGAGGAAGTACTCATTGAAAAATGCTCGGGTCTCCCATTGAAATGAACCAAACAAATAAGTTGCGCATGAGAACAGGAAAGAGGAGGGGAAGGTCTAGAATGGAAGTGTGCCAGAGCATTCTGTAGCTCCTCAGCCCGTCATGCACACAGCGAGGCATCTGTGGCTTGTGTACTTTGGCTAGCCATGGGACGGAGGCTATAGGTCACCTTCTCCCGAGAGTGTGAATGCTCAGAGCGAGCGAGACCTGGTCCCATGTGCATGATGCCTGCAGCCTTCCCTCCGCGGCTGCTCTGTGATTTCAGGAATTTGGTTGAGAGGCAGAAGTGTCTGGACTTAAAGACATTTTATTGCTGTTAGCTCCCATGGGGAGCTCAGAGCAAGGAGGTCAGCAAAGCCGATCAGCAGGACTGTGGTGCCTCGCCTAATTTGAACCACATGTGCCTGAGCTGGGGGTTCTGAAAGAGAAAATGGATGTATGTTTTTCTAACTCATCCAAACAATGATGCAAGGCATCTGGAATCAAAATTGCAAAGGACTTAATAAAGCAGCCCGCTGAAAAGAGAGAGAAAAAAAGTTCTGTTTTTAAGCAAAAACAGCCTCCAGTTAATTAGAAGGAGAAATAAAAAGGCTAAAATCCGATGGATGCTTTTATAAATTCACACCAGTTGAAACATGGAAGAGTATTAGCCGGGGTTTAGGTGGGGAGGTGACCCTCATTTTCCTGGCTTCTACACAAATGTTGCTGCATGCGTGCGATGCACACCCACACCAGGACGTTTCGAGGGAGTGTAAACACATCTCCATGCTGGGACTGGTGCGTCTCCAGCGTTCTCTGCTTTTGGCAGAGCATGAGAAGTAGAAATGTGATCTCATCTGCAAAAGTTGTGGAACATTTATCATAATTCAAGCCCTCTAGCATAGAAGCGGAAAAAAACATTTCCCTGAGACCAGCAAATGGAGCGCTTATAAGGAACTCACAGGGGGAATTGGGAAGAGGTTTCCTAGAGACAATTACTACAAGGTGTAAATCCTCTCTTTCTTTCTTTCTTTCTTTCTTTCTTTCTTTCTTTCTTTCTTTCTTTCCCTTTTCTATGTTATTTCAGTATGCATTGCTGGTGAAAGCTGAAGAATCCAAGTGGCCCAGGTCCGCAATGGCCAGTTGGCAAGTCATTAAGCAGCCCACTTGCCTCCAGGGTCCCAAATCAAGGAGCTGCACCTTGCGATTCAATGCATGCATGGCACAGCTCCCAGGGGCTGGGCTGAATTTAACAGTGTGGCAGAATCTGTTAAAAAGCAAAACTCAGGTCCTCATGCAATTGACTCACCACACAGTACACGGCCCACCAGTAGAACAATATTCACAATGGCCCTGCTTTAGATCCGTGACCAAGCCCCATTGATATTTGTCTGGAATTTGCAATAATTCCCCATTTTTAAAATAACGGAGCAAATAATATTTTCATCAAGACGGTAATTAATAGTTAGTTTCTGATTCTGCAAGCAGGAAAAGGCCTTAGTGTGAAACAGGCTCACGCCAATTGGTTGTCAAGAAGCAATTCTAGTGCATCACACCGTGCGACCTCGCTTCACAATTCACAATTCATGTGTGAGCCGTCCCGAGGCTATATAGCAAGGAGATGGCATATGAACACTTTAAATAAATAAATAAATAAATAAATGAACTCTAATTTCACTACTTAGGAACAAACCTCCTTCCATGATAGCCACTTTCATATCGCTCCTGTTATGTACCAATGATTGTATGTAATGCGAAATGACATTTCACTTATCCACTACAAGCGTTGCTAATATGAGACAAAAATGAATGCCTGATAGATTAGTTCTGTGTCACTATTCATATTCCTGCCTATCCTGAAGCATGCATGCATAACCGCAGCTTTTCCCCCAGGCAGAAAAAGCAGGGACAGCAGCAGCCCCTTCCTCATGTTCTCTCTGCTTTAAAGAATGGTAAAAGTGCCGTGAGTGTGCATTTAATACTTCTTTTCACCAGCGTTGTTCATAACGATGAGTAGTCTAATTTTTGCATGTCATCTTCTAGCATTAGAAGAGGAGAGAGACACTCCTTAACTCCAGAAAGGTCCTGCTGGAGTCCATGCAAATGAGATGTCTCTTTCAGTTCTCTCATTGCCAAGATATTCTCTGTGCTTCCTCACAATTAACCACTGGGCTTTTCTCAGGTTCTCCAAGCCAAATAAGCTTTTTGCAGTCACCAGGGGAATTGAAATGCCTCCAGCCTTTTGCCATGGATATTCTGTATCTAAAGTTATCTTGAAGGACAATTCTGCTAAATTGTATCTCAGAAATAGTGGTAATCAGGGGTTCGCAAGCTCAGTCACTGTATGTTTACACATCTCATTATTATCAGATTCAGATTCTTTCTCAAAGCTGTCTCTCTCTATCAAGATGAACGTGCTTCTTGCCTTCCTCACTCAAGAGTTATATAGTCTTTATCCTGAGCTTTTAATTTTTTCCCCACACGCGCTCTCTCACTGTGTGTGTGTGTGTGTGAGAGAGAGAGAGAGAGAGAGAGAGAGAGAGAGCGAGCGAGCCCTGTTTTCTCCCCAGCAAAGGCCGAGAAGCTTAAAGATGTTGTTAAGAGAAACCTTGAGGAGGAATACACACATGCAGTGGTGTGGTGACCTACAAGCATTCATATGACCTTTGCGCAAAGGAATAGACTGCCTTGCGCTAGGCACGCGTCCAGGCTCAGAGGGAAAGATGCCCTCACTGAAGCTCCAGAGACCTTTGCAGAAGCAACCATCTTGATATCAGTGACCTGAACAAAAAAAGATGCCGCAGCCGAGAGCTATGAGATGCCATTGAGCTCTGGTGAAGGCACATGATGTTTCCAACATGCTGACCAGAACAAACCCTGCTGCATGCAGGGTATTACAGCCCCGATCTGCTAATAAGATGTGAAAAGGCCAGCCGTGTTATCAAGGAGCACACTTTATGTAAAGGTCAGAGGGAATGTGTGTGGCTTGGTTTAGGAACAAGGAGTGGTTTTCATTCATGCCTTTAAAAACCACTGCAAGGGGTTCCTTGGGAACCTGAAACAAGTTACCAGGGACTCCATTTAATTGCGGATGAGCCACATTTGCAGCCTCAGAATTGCCCTATATACAAATAATATCCCAGTAGCTTGTTATCAGCTGAAACCCTACAAGCTCCCTTCAATATGGTGCTGCTTAGGTTGACTCGGTTTTGCTTCTGCGTAATGAAGATCCTTGAAGGCCATCTCAGCAAGCGCCCAGTGAATGCTGTGCTGTTTTTTGTGCAAAGGCCATGAGAGTGAAAGTGTGTATATCCCTCCTGTCCTTCAAAGAATTGCTAACATCAGATGGGGTGGAGAAAGGAGGAAGTATTTCATTTTGAGACCAGTGACTTTAAGGAACAATTCTGCAAGGCTGTGCAGCTAGAGAATGAAATTTGAATGGAATTTTGTGGAGAAAAATTAGTTATTTTTGAAACCCTCTCTGCCTTTGAATGCATTTTTAACTTCACTGCAAAATGTGATTTGACTGTAGTCCCTTTCCCTTATTGGTGATCCTTTCTCTTTTCATTGCACATAAAACAGTGACTTTCTTATGCCTCAGGGAATGAACGTTCTTCTTTGTCCTCCCCAAAGTAGAAAGAATAGCGAGTGAAGGTTGGATAAAGGTAATTTTAGACAAAAATTCAGGGAAACAACCTGGCTGTATGAACAATTGGAAATTTTTCTCTGCAATATCCTAATGCTACCCTTCTCCTAATGCATGAGCTTTGTTGCAAGGGGGTGATCAGTTAGATAAATTTCAGAGCGGTGTTTTCTGTTTGAGTTAATACAAATGCAAGTACATCCATGCAGTTGAAAGTAGAATTCCATGCTCCCTTAAAAAAGAAAGAATATTTTCATACATTATGGCATAGAACTAACTTGCTCTTCTCTTGCATTGGTTGCACCTTCTGTGAACCCGCTCAATATAGAATTGAAGGAGAAGAGCAATCAAGTCAATGTAAGCTTACAGGTCATGTTTAGCCTCATGTGAACACCCAAATGTTAATGGCAGAGTCCAAATGAAAGTTGGGTCAAAGTTAATGCAGGTTCAGTAGACCTGGGAGCCCCCGACACTCAGGTAATGGCCAAAAATTGCGTCTGCCTTAAGCAAGAGATTGGATTGGCATTTTGATGCTGGGAAAGATCAGGGAGGAACAGCGAGACACTGGGGATGCAGTTGGTCCTTTGTCAGTCTGATCACTCGCTATTTCTTTTATTAAGAAAACATTTTGTTTCTTGGTGGGGCTTCATGTAGCCAGATAATGTACCAAAACAGTTACAGATGAAACATGGCCACAGTTTTGACAGAGGATCTGAAATGCTGTCCTCATATGCCACTGCAAATAACCCCGGCAGAATAGTCTTGGTAATACTGGCTTATAAATGGGGAAATCCATGGACTTCTGCCCCAGTGTCTGGTATTTTTACTGGGTATTTCCATCCCAGTGTCTGGTATTTTTACCAGAGTCCACAGGTACCGGGCTTTAGGTCTTGCTTATCTTGAACTCAACATTTCCCAGAGTTTAATATATAACACAGAATTCCTGTTTTCTCCCTTTATTCTCTGAATGAGCCTACTGGGTTCAGAATACAGCGTGTGTCCAGCTGTGGAACTCAGCCCTGGTTTGATGTTGGGGCTCCAAGACCTGTCAGCATTCCTTTCTCAAAGACTCTGATAAAATCTTTCCCGGAAAGTCTCTCTCAGTTGGAAAATGCGTGCATGCTGAACTGCTAAAAAGCAACTAGGATGGTCTTACATGCAGTCCTGCTTTGACTGTAATGTGCTTTTAGCAGCTATTGTGGAAGCAAAGGTTCACAGTTCCCTTGTGAAGTTACAGAATTTCACAACTTTTAGCTTGTGGAGAGAGATGGTGGAAATTGAGGGTTTCCAGATGTTACCTTTGTTCTCATAGCAACACCATGGGAGTACAAGCTATGCCTGCTACACAATGCTACAGTCACTCTGTCCCCAAAATGGGATCTTTTAATCCCATTGGGGTTAAAAATGGGCTGCTGATATGGGTAGACATTCTGGAGAGATGGCCTGAAACCACACAATAAAACATGATCTAGTTGCATAGACAGAACTGTGTTTATGGTTTCTTACTAAATCTACCCTTGTTGATAAGGTTTTCCACCAGGATGTCTGGATCCCTTTACAGTTTCCCAAAAATGTCCTAATAGCCTGACTGAGAGAGGCTTGTTTCTGCAGAAGAAAACAAGAAGTTTCTTCCCTGGATTGTAACTGCTTGGATTACTTTTTTTCCTTCAACTAGCTGATGTCATTATAGGAAGGGGGTGTCTAAGGACATGCCTGTTTTTAACAAGCAATTCACAGGCTTTCTGTAGTTCATCCCCCCAATTCTTCTTCCTTATACCCTCCCCCCATCACTAGGGATTTACTCGTCTGTCTAAATTGCAAATTTGCCTAAATTGCAAATTTGCATCATTTCACTATATCTTTTCAATATGTCATAGAGACTTACGCCACTGGTGCAGCTCAGAGCCAGAACAAAAATAGTGCTAATACCTTCCATCTTGCTTGAACTTCTGAAAAGTTGTCGACCATCCGTGAACTCAGTCCTGTGCTAAAGGACCAACAGCTGGACTGAGCTTACAACAGTTTGATATACTGCTCAAGTTAGAGTTCACAAGTGTTC
Source organism: Varanus komodoensis (assembly GCF_004798865.1). Classification (NCBI taxonomy): domain Eukaryota; kingdom Metazoa; phylum Chordata; class Lepidosauria; order Squamata; family Varanidae; genus Varanus; species Varanus komodoensis. The sequence continues at coordinate 5,295,245 of NW_025335856.1, forward strand.
TTCCCCCTACCTGCCCCCTGCCAAAAAATGAATTTACAAAAATTTAGGGTATTGGGTCATGCAAAGGGCAACAAGGACAAACCCTCAGCAAACCTCTGGACAGTAAGAGGGTTGCCTCCAATATTTGCATGCGTATGGGTTGGGCATGTTCCATGCTGCTGTTTTGGTTTAAAATCTCTGTGTTGTTTTCTGTTTTACCATTTTTATTTATTTATTTAGAAAATTTCTAGGCCGCCCCATTCGCCGAAGCCTCGGGGCGGCTCACAAATAAATAAATTAAAATACATAAATAACAATATAAAATACATGTAACTGTATAAAATAAGTCGCCCTGGCCAATGTTTTTAATGTTACTGCCCCTGAACTTCCCTGAGGGAGGTGCTCTTGTTCTGAAAGGCAACATAAACATTCTGAAACAAACCCATGCATCCTCATCCAGTTTGATTCTCAAGTTTTCTTGGAAAAAACCCCACCCTTCAAAGTACTGCAACCAGACTTAGGGTGCAGAGTGACATCAGCACCGTTCTTAGATATTTTTAAAGTTGTATATGCTCACAGGCAGCTTCTAGTTAAATAAACTTCAGCTTAGCTTGACCTGTACAAACTTGCATTGTAAGCCCCCCCCCCTTTTTTTTAAGATGATCCAGCTTGAGCAACATGGTCCCCTTGGGCCTGCCATCCTGTGGCTTGTATTTGCTCTGGGTACTGTGCAAAAGGCCCATCGCTATTTTAGGCTGTATTTTTGTTTACTTGCAAAAGAAAATTATAAAGTTGGGTCAGGCTGCCTTCCAAAGATGCCAGTGGGTCAAAGAAAACAGGCGATCACAAAAGACCATTTGTGCGGGGTTTGCTGGTTTAAACGGCACCCATTCTTTGATGGACAGAGAGGAGGAGAAATGGCTTTTATTTTTAGCGATTATTTTCGTATGGTATTTAAACTTCCTAGGAAATTGAACCAGCTCAGACATAAACTTGTAGGTGGCTGTGGAGTTTTTGTCAGATGCATCATTTCCCTTAGCCAAATCCACATGATTCCCAGAGAGCCAAACACAGAGACAAGAACCCACTGCTATACCGAAAATAAAGCAAATGTTGGCTGAGTCAAGAGCACGCACAGTCTAAACACCCTCTTGCTCTGTAGGGGATAAATGCATGTCAAATGGGATTCATCCTGTCTGGGGCTGAGTCAGGGCCCATTTCTCTTTCCTGTCCTGAGAACTTGGCTGGCATGGAAGGGGGATTCTTCGCTTCAGCAGATGTGTCCCAGGGAAACCTAGTCTGCTGTAGGAGTTCCTGGTATATAGCTGTTAAAAGGTACAACACTGGGATCAGGAGTCTTCCCAATACCATACTGGAAGGGAATGGGGAAACAAGATAAAACAGGAGCAAGTCAGGGTTGGCTTATGTGTGGTATCTTGCACCGTTTGGTTGAAAGATGAGATAAAACTGTAAGAAAACTTGGCCAAAAGCCCCGAGTCTTTCCTCTGGAAGTGAGACATTCTTTGTATAGATGGGGAAGGGGACATGTAGGATTCACTGTAGTTTGAACAAACTCACTCTGGTTTGTTCTTCAGGATTTCAAACCCCTGAACATGGCTGCTTTGCAGTGGATGGTGGGAAATTTGTAATCCTGCAGATGGTTTGGCCTACAAATACCATCTAAGCAATGGCGATGTATGATGGGAGTTGTAAGCAGGACCACCTGGAAGGCCACCAGTTGCCCAGTTCTGGTATACAGAGAATTTAGTGGTGATGCTGGGATAGGGGATTTGGGAGACCAAAAGGCTAGAGGGAGACAACTGGGTAGAAAGGGTACACTATGAGCAAGCACCAGCAAATGAAGAAATGAAGGACACATATCAGTTCTCATGAACTCATTGCACTGGTCCTCGGTTGACTGCCCTGGCTGTGTGTTCCTGGCCAGGGTGAACACAAGGTTTTGAGTATGACGTATACATCCCTAAATGGCCTGGGACCACAGTATCTTAGGGAGTGCCTTACTCCATACACTCCTGCCCATTGTTTAAGATCATCAGTGGAGGCTCTCCTACAAGTTCCTCTCCCTGGGGAGGTTAAGGGGGAGGTTTCAAGAAGCTGGGCCTTTTCTGTGGTGGCACCCAAATGTGGAACACCTTGCCATTGGAGATTCATCAGGCAACTACTTCATTGAGTTTTAGGTGCCTGATGAAAACTTCTTTTTCGACGCGGTGACTGTGCTGGTTTTAATTTTAATTTCATTGATTTTACTAATTTGTATTTGTCTGCTTGTGTATATCGTGTTTTATCTCGTTTATTTATTATATAGTTTAACTCTATTATTTTTAAAGTGTTATTGATATTTTTATTGTCATGGCCACCAAGAGAGCAAAATGTTAACAGGCAGCTTTTATGCACATTTAATATAAATAAGTAAGTAAGTAAGTAAATACTGATTAGAAATAAGTAGCCATATTTATAGCTGCAGATCCGTACTGTGGCAATCAGCTAATGTTGCAAGACCCGACTTTAGATGTATAAAGGCTCAGTGAGATGAAAGATAGAAGGTACTTTTATGTTGTGAGTGGTGGATAAGTTAAATGCACATGTTGTGGGGTTAAAACAGAAAGATACATGTAGCTTCAACACCTTTGCCTTTATTTAGCAAAATCTATAACTTGATAAGAAAAGGCTAGTGAGGATAACTGTTATAAAGAAGGTAATCTGTTTTTCCTACCCTTCCCTTGTGCATTTTTCTCCAGAAGATTGGGTGTGTTGCCAAGGCAAGTGAGACATTAATCAATAAAACTGGAAAGCATTCCCCGTAATGCCTCCTCATATGATCTCACATGATCTAGGGTTCAAAAATAAGACTTCCATCTTGAAATAGGCTCCCTGAGCATCAGTTCATGCACATCTGCTCAAAATCCGACATTGGATATGGGCAAGGAGACCAGCATGGTCATGGTGGTGGAGGACCGGCAGAAGAATATGAGAGAGACTGAATGCCAGGACATGCCGAAGCTTGAACCCTGCAGCTTTTTAGATTCCATCTGAAGCATCTATGAAACATGACTAATGTTAATGTCATAACCATCTTAATGTCGATTATTTTTAATGTCAATGGCTTCCATTTGTTAATATCAGCCGTGTTGGATGGTTGGTAGTACTTCGCACTCAAGAACTTTAATACTGTTGTGAGGGGAAGGTTCTGGAGAAGTATGAAGTTGCCTGACAGTTTTCTGGCTGGATTTCAAAGGGCATTGGCAATTCAAGATAAATCTAAATGAGTGAGTCTGCTTCAGAGAAAGGTTTAGGCTTGTTTATTAGGAAATTATGGTTCACTGCTAGGTTATGTGTGAAAAGCTGCAGTCCTCCAACCAGTCTGAGGGGGTCTCCTTGGTTTACACCATATTTTCTATGATTTTCAGGGAAAATACAGAGAGCAAGGTGGGGAGAAATGAGCGTTCAGTGGGGAAGTTTGCATCCACGCACCAGACACAAAAACAGAAGAGCAATGGCAGTGCTCCTAGGCTGAAATTGTAGATGACGAAGCATAATCTCAAAGAATTCAAAATAATCTTAAACTTAGCAATGTGGTGAAACTGTGGGAAGGGCAAGAGTTGTGATACTTCAATTAATCCATTCATAATGGTTGTTAAATATACTCTGCAGAAGTATCAATGTTGTTTAAATATTGTGAAAAAAAATGAGATCCTGCAACAGAAATGCACACCGAAGGGTTATTGGCCATGCATACAACAAGCTTATGCATGCTTTATTTAATCAATTTATATATCTCTTACGCTGTAAAATTCCCAGAGACCTTCAGCTACGGGATGGTACAGAAATGAAATTCACCATCATCATCATCCTATCTAAGAACGTATCCAAGTGCTGTACAAAATCAAACACTTGAAATAGAGTCTAAAATTGCAAAGCAAACAAACAACAAAATCCGTTGAAATGTGTACAGTCTTTAAAATGGAAACTAAAGATGCAACGAGTACTAAACAAACTAACCAGGCAATACAATCTTTCAGGGAAGAAAATGTGCTTTAGTCCTTTTGACTGTGTTTACTACATAATGAAAACACTGGGCTGGATCCAGACCTTGTCATCGTTAGAGCTGAGCTATTGAAATCAGCCGGGCTCAAGTTAATCTTAAGGGGAAGCCTGCATAAATTGGAAGGTCCTTTATTCCATCTGTAAAAAAACACTTAGGTCAGTCTTAGAAATGAGTTGGCTTCTGCATAAATTGCTGTATTTCTTGTACTCTTCCAGGAAAATACAATTTTGAACTTGGCCCACTGGAGGAAAAACAATTCAAGGAACTTAGAAAATCTCAAGCACACAAGCCTCTTAAAACTTCATCAAAAGACAATCTTGACCTTCAGCACATCCCCCCCCCCACTATCATGAGAGCTAGAAGCATTTTTTTCTATTCTTTAAGAAGCGGACATATCCATTATTCTAGCAACATGTACAGGAAAAACCTGTGTCCTGCTGCACATCTGGACATGAGCCCTATCTACAGCGTGTTCTCATTTTTGTTTTGTTCTGTATATAAAAGCTTTCTGTGTCTAAACCAGAACTATTTGCTGCTCTAGGACTGGCCATTGGGAACAACTGTGTGCTCAGTTGTTGTCTCTCCTTGAAGACAGGCCATCCTCTGATCATGATTCAAGCACTGCAAGGTCACACTGATCCCAGTGGGAGATGCATGCGCATGTTCACCTCTACGTTAAAATCAGACACAGAAGTGCTCAGCTTGAATTCTGTCCCTCAGAAGTAGATAAGCCTTCCTCTTCGTCTGTGGATCTGATCCCTGTGTTTCCGTGAGGTGCCTGAGCCATCAGCTGATAAACTTCTTCCTACATTGTGCTTGGTTGCCCTTCTGTGGCTCCCTCTGCCAATGACAGGGAATGTCCTGATTTTCAGCTCCTACTCGGTGGGGGAAAGTTACATCATGAACTAAGCTGTGGCTGTCAGGGACCATCACCATCTGGGATTTACTCTGAACCGTGTGCTGCAGGAGGAGACACCCTCTATAAACTGTACGGGATTCCTCAAGAGGGGTCCCTATCCAGCACCTCACAGCCCTGGGCTGTTCCCCTCTCGCCTTTGCGTCAGGCAGGCCCAGGCAGATCAGCCTCATTAAAAAACATTTACTATAAATGGTAATCAGGTGAAATGTATACAGCTGCCAAGAGGAATAAGGCCTCTCACTCTGACATCGCTTGTGTATATACAACTGACAAGCTACGCTAGCCTGGAGAAACCTCCAGTCCCCGGCAGTTCATATTCCTTCTCCGCAGGCTAAACTCCACACAGCAGTGTTATTTAAACAAGCTGGAAAGAAATTTATGCCCGGGTTTTAATGCAGTGACCTTGTTCCTAACCTCTGGGAAAACGTCACTCGGCAGCCTCCCCGGTTCACAGACTGCTGCATTTGAGAGCCATGGGGAGGCCGTGAAACCCGTTCTACGCCCAAGAGCTGGGTGGACACAGCCAGAGTGGAAACAAGCCACATGAACTCAGAACTTTGGGTTGGCAGATTCAGGGAGGAGGCGGCTCGCCGTGGCCACTGGTCTTGCTGGCCAAGTGCTCCTTTACCAGAGGGGCATCGCTCCGTACACCAGTAGCCGAGGAGCTTGTTTTTATGTTTCCAGTCAGGACTGAGTGGAAATGAGGGGCTGAGTGGTGGGAGAATAATAATTTCATAAACAGTTCGACGTACCATATATTTTATGTACTGATTTATTTTTATGTTACCTTTATGCCCCACCTTTCTTTAGAAAGATGCCTAAGGCAGCTAGCATCAAAACAGTCCACTATATGTAATTTTAAGGAATAACAAGTAAGCAGTATAAAATGGTCTAAAATCAGGTAAGAGTGTATAACTCCCTAAACGCAGGCACGTTGCTGAGAAGGCCCTTCCTTGAGTTGCCACAGTGCATATCAGAAGTTGGGCGGACAAAGGCGGGCTTTGTTCAGCCTCAGTGTGTGGTCCAGGCTTATACAAGAGAAGGCGGTCCTTTGTGTCTCAGGTTCGAAGCTGATTTGGGGAACCTTTTTTTTCTGGAAGTTGTAGAATTTTGCAGGGGGTAACTGGAGAGGGCAAAGCAACGGTATCCATACTTAGATGCTCAGCACTGCCTTGAATGAAAACATGGTGCAGCAAAGCTTTTGATTAACAAAACATCAGCAGGGAGAGCTTGTGGTTCCCATGCGGTTTGAGTTGCACTTTGTGACTTCGTGCATCCATGTGTCTAGAGCATTTGTTTCCTCACTGTCTGAGATACTGAGCCATGTATATCATTTATTAAAATCCAAGTGATACATTAGATGCTAATTAGATAATTTCTCTGTGTTTCACAGCAATTAGAGGCTGACAGGGGCATTGGTTGAGTCTAGCACCCATGCAAGTAGTTTTCAGCATAAGAAAGACTGGTTCATGCTATTTACATCTATTTCTTGTGGTTTTTTCCTTGTGGTATTTTAGGGAGCTGGTGGCCATATCTCGTGAGACACCTTGAATAACTTCTGCAAGAAAGGCAAGGTGTCTTTAAAACAGGTATAATAAAAAGTGGTATTAGCACAGGGACTGCTATGGATCCAGGAGACAGGATATTAGGGTTGTGGTCTGATGCATACAAGTCTTTGAGTGAAACATATTGGTATTAAATAAGTTTTTAAATTATTGATTGTATTTTTATTTATGTTGTGAGCCACCCCGAGTCTTTGTTGCGATGGGGGCAGCATAGAAATGTTTTAAATAAATAAATAAAATAAATTCATTAAGTTAAGTTCTGACAAGCAATGCTGATAACGTATAGATTTCTTGTTCCTTTTTTACTTCTCTGAGAAAAACAGTAATTTTTCAGAGTTTTGCAACCTAAGCAGGTGCATTAGGATTACGCTGTTGACTCAACTGTGGATTTCTTTCCCTGTCTCCGTTTTTACATATCTAAACAAACAACTGCTAGCTATGTTATGCAAGTGGATTAAACCAGGAATTAACTCCTATTCTGTTTGGACCGAGGCTTGGGAAATAGGTAACAAACCTTAGGAATATGAATTGCAGAAGAAAAACAACAACAAAGAACAGCAGCTACTGCTGCTGGAATGTACAAAGCAAACACATCCCAGCTTGAGCAGCAAAGATCAAAGGCTTAGCAAGAGGTATCTGTGACCAAAATGAAAGGGATTGAGCTGGCTACATCAAAAGAGCTGGCACAGTTGAAGCATTCTATTCCTGAAAATCTGGGAGTGTTAGATAGCCATTGGCCTCCCCACATCTTCTAAGTCCAACAGACAGGCCATATTTGAAAACACATCAATTGAGTGTTTTGAGCAAACGAGCAAGTAAATCTGGATTCTAATGAAAGCTGATAAAATATGGAGCAGGTCTTGCATTGCAGGGGTGAAGGGTACTTGTAACGAGCCGTCTGCATTGAGAGCGGAAGTGCAGGAGGTGGAACTGGCTCCGTGGTAGATCATTGGATGAGCTCCCAGCTGATGCATCTGAATGTCATACATTCTGACAAGGTGGCTGGGAAAATATCCCCGTGTTACAATTCTGGACAGCAAGTAATAAACCTGTTTATCAACACCAAGGCAGGTTTCCCAACATGGGCCTTTAGGAGCTCACCTTGGGCACCTGCCCGGAAGCTTTGGCTGGCCAGCCACACGAGATTGGACAGGGCAGGGTCTGCGTGCTGTCAGCCCGAATTTAGCACACCAATGGAAAGGCCCAAGGCCCTCTAAAATTTGACTGTTTAGGCTAATTCAGGCCTTAGAACAACTCATCCATGTGTGGACGCGTGCGTGCTTCTTCATAGCTCCACCCAGACCCACCCCATCCCACGCACAGTCTTGCCGCATTTCATTCACCTTCTTGGTATCTGAGGCCCTGACCTTGAGAATGGTCTGCTCCGACCCTTCATTAAACTCCAGTAGATTTATTGATGTTTGGGCCATTTATAAACGTGCCTGATCAATTAATTGGTTGAAAATAGACACTTAAATAGACACTTAAAAGCTAAATGTGCTTTTTGTGATTGGCAGCCATGCTATTTATAGTATGAGAAGACAACACCCCTTCAGAGAATTTTAGATCTGGCCTTTCGCCTTGCCATTGACGATTTTCTGCCATGAGGAACGTTTTACTCCTACCAAAGTGGACTGGGTGGAACTTTATAGAGTGATGAAATATTCCATATGGAACATGGTGAAATGTTCTATGGAGTGAGCTGTGATTTCCCAGAAAAAGGGATTCCTCACAACCCCTCACTGTTCTCTGGGTTACACTTGTGCTTCCAACATTTCTTTTCCGTGTCCCTTGTTGAGCCGTGTGGGTGGAAGGATAGAAGCGAGTTAGCCTTGAGTGTGCTATTTGGATCCCATTTGTCCTGACAGATTAAAATGCTTATGGCATGAGTAAATTGTTTTCCTAAGAACAATGCATATTAAGTACAAGCAATTGTCCTTCTTTGTCCATTGTTTCCTTAAGTTTTTAATGGAGCAAAAGTCTTATAAAGAAGTTGTAGACAGAAGAGATCGCACTGTTGAAAATCTTGCTTTGTTGGAACTGCCCTCTGTGTGCTGGAGATCTTTACATTGCTCCACACACTTGACATAATGCCAGAACACTTTCGGTTTCTTTCAATCTGCAAACTCTCAAATATTTCTAAAGTGGCTTTTTTTTAGTGCTGTTGCAGTTGAAGACGTTTAACTCAAAATAACATTTTTATCCCAGATTGCAACATCTGGATTCTGTTTCTTGAGGATTTGGAAACAGCCTTTCAGGAAGGAAGGAAGAACAAATATCCCTACATAAGGTTACAGAAAAGCAAATGGAAATATTTGGCTAGAGATGGAGTGGGGATATCATTTTGAGAGAAAGAAATCTTAAGAACAAAAGTGCTACTTTCAAATGAGATTTTGAAAACCTTTTTTTTTCCAAAGGTTGAAAAAACTGCTAATTTTATGTTGTTCCTATATTTAATGATAGCTAAATTTAGTAACACATTCCTTATTTTTTAACTGAACATTTTAATGCACGCTAAATAAATGCCCTGTTACTTCTCTGCAGGTATTTAAAAATGTGATCAGAAGCAACATGATGGTCACATTTTTGGTATGTAGCATCTCAGTGCATAACAAATACATATATTCCCAACAGCAAGTGCTCGTAACTCACGCAATAGAGCTGTTCACAGCAGTTATAACATACAGCTGGTCAGAAACTAGTAATGAAATAAGCTTACTGTACTAGGATCTAGGGTTTTGCTTGTTTGTTCTCCATATCTCTGACAATAGTTCATATTACAAATAAACACAAGACTGAGTCCGTATTTCTCCAGAAACTTTTGTGTCTCACCAGCTCTTAAAATATGGGCTCCGCACCTTAAAGCAAAACTGAGCATCCTCAGGTTGACTTGCAGGTAGGACTGCTGCAGCTTTTGCAGTCTGGGCCTGGTCTTGAATTATTGCATTTAATTCCTACCTATTTTGAAGCTTGTACGGTTCTTCTCCCATCCCATTTTCATTGTGTGACAACTCTGTGGGACCGGTTAGGCTCAGAGGGAAAATGGCACTGGCCAGACCTTGTCCCCAAACTCTGCTCATTGCCCACATTAGCTATGCTTAAGCTTTGCATCCGCTTCAGGTTCCCTTTCACCCATCCCGTCTCTTCCTCCCTTGTTTTAACATATGATGTGCTTGCCACATTTTTGCTCCAAGGGATTCCTCACTTCCAGTCCCTCCTCCCGCCCAGAGTTGCCAAGGCAGGATGGCCTCTTTTGGTTGAGGCTTACAGGACCTGACACTGGTGACACGGAAACATAAAACAGGGAGTGAATCAAAGCAACAAGGAGGGTTCTCTCTCCAACATGCAGAATATGCAGCTAATATAGAATCATGCCCTGTAAGGGCTCAGCTCACTTCTGGCTACCTTTGAGGGCGGTTTTCCCCATTATGGAGCAGAGTTCCAACCATGGATTGAAAGACGTCAGCTAAATAATCCATATGCATATTTCTTTCTTCTTTGCGGATCAGAATATCTGAAAGCAACATTTGCTGCTATGGATTTTTCTTTTTATAAGAACATTTGGGAAAAGGGCTTACAAGGGTGTTTTTCTCAGTCGGGGGAATCTTACAGCAAATTGCCAAGTCTCCACCTACAGCTATTCAAAATTATACTGTAGTCTCTCTCTCCCACCCGCCCTCATGCAGTGCATGTTAGTGTAATTTCTTGTGGTTACTTTTTAATACCGTATAATTATAACTGGGAAAGGTTTAGGAACTTCTGGCAAATGAAACCGACCCTGAGAGACGCCCTCAGGAAGAAGCTTGAGCTGTGCAAATGTAATTTTTTTCCACTTCAAAGCCCACATGCTTAAAATGTGTTAATTTGAGGAGATAATTCAGCTGCAAATGTAAATGAGTATCCCTTGTTAGTCCCAGGAAGTGTAATCTTGATATATTGCACAATTATATTACTTTTGCCCTACTTGATCTCCAGAGATTATGGAGTGGCATAATCGACGTGTAGACTTTCCAGGTGGTATATTATATAAAAAAATTAGGCAGAATATTCCTTTCCAGTCGGATTTCCTGTCCTAACATGAGCCCTCTAAGTATTGATAAAGGTACAAAGAAGATGGAAAACAAAGGGAAAGTATTTAAAACTCTTTGAAGCTGTGCTGTGTTACTAGTGGGCTCCAGACCAGGACACGGACAGAAACGGTAGCGTGCAAATGTTTAATCAGGCACCCAGTGCAGGTGCATAACACAGCTATAAATTTGTAATTATTCTCAGTTTGCATAGTGAGAACACTGACGTTCCTGAGAGAGACATCCAGAATTGGGACATATTATGATATAATGGAATCTACCAGCCTTAGTGTGAGCTTCAGCAGCACCCTGCCACGTGCCATTAAAAGCAAGATTTGGCTAGCGGAAGGTGAAAGCAACTGATGGCATTGGTGGCGAGGGGGAAGGAAATCACACATTCCGTTACATTCCTGAGCATGCGGGAGTCACAGGGCTGAGTGCAGCAGGATAAACCTTTGGACTCATTTGCATTAGCAAACACACATTCTGCAAAATAAACTTTCAACAGGTAATCATAATCATTAATTTTGGCTTTTTGTACCACACATCGATGCTAACACTGAATAGCAAGTGAATGAGCACAGTTCTTTAGCCTCCTGTACATTCTAGCAATCCAAATGTTTCCTTCTCATTTCAGAAGGAAAAACACTTTTTCACCTAACCATAAAACCTTTCCATTTCAGTTTAGCACTTTCCCTGGGGCTTCCTATCACTTATCAGACAATTATGTTTTATAACTATACTGTTTCCTGTTTCCTCTATATATGAGGTTACCCTTAAACAGAACAAGGCCTTCTACTGCGGAAGGCATCCATCTTTTCTTCCAACGTTGCCCCAGCAACTGCAGTATTGGAGATTCCTACATCAGGATGTTGCGAGCACAGAATTATTGCATGCAGGCTGTCCCACATGAGGGCAGGGGTTTTTTTGCTTCCAAGTGACACGACGCATCTGCAGTCTGGAAATATTCTGGCCTCAAGCAGGAAGATTTGCTGAGGCTGAAAATGGTGCTGGAAATACACCCTATTTCACTTAGGCTGCCACTTAGCCTCCCCTTCTCGTCCCCTCCTAGTTGGAGCACTGAACAGAGTGAGGTGCTCTCAGTCAGCCAGTCGTGGTGGAGAAATGTTGGAAGGCATCGCACTATGTGCCATTCGCAGCATGCTCTGTTCCCCTAAGTTAACCCTATGTTTCCAGGTGCTGTGGAAGCAGCCAGTGGTGAGATTTGCAAGGGAATGTAAGGTGGTAGAAAGCTACCCATGGTTTTCTGCGGTTACAGACCTTCCTTTTGTTCTGCTCTTGTTCCTGCTCGAAAGGGTTTGCATGTGTTTGGAACACTGCAAAACTCTTGCAGAAATATTGAGCAGCCGGGAAAATAAAATGAGTATGTACATCTCATGGGCAACATGGACAGGAGTCTAACATAGCCAGTTCTCAGGGGTGAAGACCTCCAAAGGATTGTCTACAGTTTTAGCTTGGATGTGCAGTGAAGGAAGTTATTGCTGTAATATTTCCTCTTCAAGAAGCTCCTGTGCCTTTTACGGACAAGATGGGAACAGTTTCATCTCTCAGAGCCTCACCATTAGACAAGACAGGCAATATTGGCATCTCAAGTAATTTATTTAACAGGCCACTTAAATAAATCCGTCCTCATGCATGAATGTTATCAACCCTCTTTCTGTTGCATTTGTCTCCTATCACAGCTTTTCCATGGAAGGCTTATCCAGAGACAGAAAGGAGACTATTAATGCAGCTTCAGTTAACTTCATTCGGTTGGAGAGAGAGAAAAAAGCTTTTAATATTCTTGCGGATGTGAATATCGGGGTGGGTGTGGGTAGGAGAATGCAAGAAAGAATAAGTTTGAAGTCAGAAGTGGGTTAACCTTGCAAAGTCTAAATTTGCAGAATAATCAGGGACACTTTGGCACTGCCCACCTTGCCCCCACCCCCAATTTCCAAGTTCACAGCAAACAGACTAAATTATATTAATTTCTCAGATGGGACAATGACTGCTCTTTGGCCATCTTGGTCTGCAAGATGCTTCTGCCTCCTGACATATTGTCCAAGCCTGAAATGGGAACGCGATGCCTTGTTTTCTACAACATCATGACAATACAGAGATTCAGCCATGAATGGACCTTGCAGGGTGGGCACTCTTTTCTTGTTGTCCGTTTGCTGGGTCGTGATACGTGTGAGTTTGGGAATGATTGTGCGCGCGTGTATTCTGAGTAAAGCTGTACTTGGATTATGTTATTTTCACTCACATGCCTTGCAACATGCATTCTTTCTGAAAACATTATAGTCCCTACTACTACAGAATTTGCTTCTTAAAAGTCTGTTCTCCACAAATGGTTAGAAGGCCCAGTAATATGCTGCGGAAAACCTGCAAGCCAGGCCCTGATGCACCCGGTTCGTTCTGTTCTTCTCGGTAGGCTCGCTTGCTAATGGATATGCATTCTCATGCCCAGGGCATGGCAAAATTGGAGAATGACCCCAAGTAATTAGTGGGAGCATTAATGCGCATCACAGGATCATTAGCTTCAACACAAGTGACCTTGGAGTCTTCAGAGTTGCCCATAGCAGATCATTGTGTTCTTGCAGTGACTAGCATTTTCAGCAGCATCTTCCTTGCAATGGCTTTCACGCCATGCTCTCGGAAAAATTAGTTTTCTTCTCTGGGGAAAGCAGAGGCCATAGTATATCTGTTAAGAGGCGGTGCTCAGGGTATGCCACTCTCTTAAGCTTTTCTGAAGCACAGGTCCCTGCTGGGATCCTGCTCTGGGATGCAGGAGCTGATTCCATTTCTGCCTGTTGTCATGTGTGTTCAAACAGGCTGATGTATGAGACATTGAATTGAGATGAATTTGGGTGGAGTTCTCATGGCTTTCCAAGAGGGTGTGAGACAGTTATTTGAATTTCCTGCATGTTTTCATTCTAAAGAGCTACAGTGAAGAAAATAAGCATTTTCTTTTTTAAGAGAAAGGGCTCTCGTCTTCTTTCCATGCTGCATTAACAACATTCAGAACTGACACATCATAAACGAAAATGTTCCTTCTGCTGCTTCCGGAATTGCCTTTGGGGATGATGTGAGCATTCCATGCCTCAGGCACTCGATGGACACGTGGCCCAGCTTCCACAAGGCACATGTGAATCGAGCTACACCCATGTCTCCGACTTTTTAAGCTGACTCCAGCCTCTAATATCTCCTAGGAATGTTTCTGCCTGGCTAGTGCATTTTGCTATCCAAAGTCCTTAACTCACACAGTGGATGGTTGAGAAATGCTTTTCTCAGAATCCACTTAACTTTTCCTGTCCAAACCCCCAGTTATGCTGCCGGTCCCAGTCAGAGCAAAACAAGCTGGGCTACATTGTTCCGTTGCCCTTCTTCAAGAGTTTACAGCAGACAGCAAGTGGATGCCATGATGCCCAAAGAGCCTTTTTAAAAATACGGGTCAAAACAACTGTTGAAAGAGTTGAATGGTTGTGGATTTATGAAACACAGGGAAAAATGCAAGCAGGGCAGAATGAGTGCACAGAGACTGTATTCCAAAAGAGTCAAAAGTGAACTTTACTTAACCTGGCAACCACTATTAAATGCAGCAGCCTCATTTTGGCATACTAAAGGACTTGTCAGATGCTGGACTAAAGAGAGCACGTCTGTGCCTCCTTTAAGCTCTTTGTGTCTTGTGTGAAGGTTGTTAAACTGCAGCAGGGTGCAGAATCAGGCTTCAGTATTCAACCATTACCCCTCCCCCATTTTACTGGTTTGTGTATTTATTGCATTTATGCTCCCCACTCGTTTTCCCTCTCACATGGAACCCAAAGCAGTACACATGACCCTCCCCTTCTCCAGTCTGTCTTCACAACAACCCTGCAAGGTAGGCGAAGCTGAGAGTCCATGAATGGCCTGATGTCACTTGCTGAGCTTCGTGCCCAAGTCAAGTGGTCCAGATCACCCACGTCCCAGTGCAATGCTCTCTGCAGGACACCATGGGGTGTAATGCTTGTTACAGGGTGAGCACAGAGTCATGGAAGAGAGGTGAACAACGGTTCAGGTTCTGGCTTCGTTCATTCAGTTCAAGTTTCCTAGTTCATCACTAGCTCATTCTTATCACAGCTTCTCTGGCAGATTTCAGCTTGCTTTCAGCTGCTGGTGCCAGGAGATAAGCTTGGGCCATTGTTCTTTTATGCATGAAAAGGTTAAAATCAGTGCAATGAAAATTCAGGCAGAACCTGTGAATTTCTTTTAATGGAGTTTGCAGTTGCTGAAGTACTTATAGGCTTTGCTCAGACGCCTACTACAATGAAGGCAATGCACCAGCTATTTTACATTGTTTGTGTTGTGTAATGGAAAATTAACTTCGTCAGAGTGCAGCTAACGAAGTCAGTTCTTGTCTGCAAAGGATGAAGCTGCAGTTTGTAAACTGTCATTTGCGCTGGAATTTTGCTTCTCTTAGGAAGAGGTGGCTGAGTTCAGCCTCCTTCCTTCGGTCCTTCCTTCCGTCCTTCCATTGTCAATCACTTGACTTAATTCATGCCTTGCCTTAAGAAATCCTAAGTAGGCATTTAGGATCCCTTAATAAGCCCTTTTAATTAGGCCCTGTTTTCATCCCTTTGACATGCCCCTTCACCTTCTGTTGCAGCCATCTCTGGAAATCAGCCCCCAGCCCCCTTCCAAGATTGTCATTTGCCCTTCAAATTGTTCAAACACCTGACTGATGGCACAGTGAATCTGGGTTCAGCGAATGTGAACTCTCACCAAAGAACGTAAGAACTGCTTTGCTTGCTGGATCAGTGGAACGTTTGTCCACTTCATTCTTTGAAGAATCCTAGTAACCTGCAGGTACCAGGTGGTCTACCAGAAATTGGCCAGTGGGGCAACAAAATATTACTTGCCGCATCCCTGCTGTCATGGCATTGAGCACAGAAGGGGAAATCTAAATCCCTTATATCCAAGCAACCGAATTATAATTGTAGCATTTGGGTTTGGAAGCTAGAATTGTTGCAGGGATGCCAACTGCAAACCCAACCTCTAGTATTCCCACAAAACCTCAGCTGAAGTTTTGTGCCATCCCTTTCAACTGTATAACTCACATACCCAGTGGGTGCCTTAGTGAACTCCTCCAAACACACATGTTCTCGCACATGAAAGCCATGACAATGTGGATTGCTGTGTGAAGGACAAGTTCACTGTTCATTCAGTCTGAACTTTTACAGTGCACAAGAAACTGACCACTTCGGCATATAAGTCGACTGTAACTTACAGCTAACTGCAAATTTTGACTTTCTGGTGAACTACATTGAACTTCACTCCACTGCTAATACTTTGTGCCACAGGGAACTTCTGCTTGCATAAATAATCAAAAATGAACAATGAATGTGTGAAGCAAAATCAAGAATGACAAATGAGTGAAGCAAAACTTACAGGCATAAGGAAGGATGAAAAGACTTTTGTAAGCAAAACTCTCCAAAGCAAAATGAATTCAACCACCTTAAAATATTGCTCACACTGAGTGCTTATTTTATATGACTATGAGTAGCTGGCTTCATCTTTTTGGTTGAGTTTGTTCTTGGTTATCCTAGGTACACCCTGCAAGAGAATCTATTCCCAGTAACTTCCTCTTGGCAGCACTTTTGATAAATTGCCCTTTTGTTGATGGTGGGGGAGCAGAAGAGGAAACAGAAAAAGAAGAAAAGCCTGATGCTGGAGAATCTGGCTCCATTTCCCTCTTGACTCTGGAATGGTGATTGGAAATAATTGGAATTGGCACTGGAAGTAATCCAAAGTGACAGTGGCTGGGCTCTGAGGCTTTTGCTTCAAGTCTAACGATCCCCCCACAAAACAAAACCTAAATTTAAACAATGAAGTCACAAAGTGATTTGCCTTTGAGGTTGAAAACCCTGCCTTTTTTAAAAATTTGCATTGTGGGTAGAGTGGGGTGGGTATCGAGCTTGGCCATGTATATTGTTGCTTGATTTTCAAGGCTCCCTTTGATGTACCAGATACATTCTTTTTTGCTGTTTGTTCCTCTGCATCCTTGTCCTGATAGAGAATTCCGCTCTGTATTAAACATTTCCATAGCCTTTAAAATTTCATCAAGGCACTTAAAAAAAATATCCTCAGTGGACTGTGAACTCTACAAAGCAGTCGGTGCGTGACTCATAAATCAGCAGAGAATGGAAGACTGCCATCTTCTCTTGATGTTTCTTCTAAGGCTAAGGAACAGCCAGGAAAGGCAATCAAGGTTTCCTCTCTTAATGGATGTTTTATCTGGAGGCCCAGTTGGAATTAAGGATGTCATAGGCATGTGGAAACCATACCTGGGACTCACAGGCTTGGAAAGGAGATTCCCAGTTTAAATGCCAGAAGAGTAAGGAGACGGCTAGGAATGCTTTCTAAATGGCACCAAGAACACATTTTAATCTAGAAAGAGGTATTTATGAGCATGCTGGATAAAAAGAGCAAGAGAATATGTAGAAATCAAGTGTATCTTCTCATATTTTGCACTTTCAATTGATCTATACAGGTGAGAAATACAGGAACTAAAAAGAAGCATCCTGTTAAATTAATTTCTATACCATCCAATAGCTGAAGCCCTCTGGAAACTTGTTGACACAGCCTTTGTTTCAGGTCTTCTGAGATTCTACGGCAATGCTGCATCTCCCGAAGAGAGAAGCATTTGAGTCTCTTCATAAACAGAGCTGCTGATAAGCTTGGCTCTTGGAGTGTGCATTTCAGAATCAGAGTGTGCATTTTACCTGGGATGTACATGCCATCTTTGCCCCAATCTTAGTGAACTGATGCCCAAGCCATATTGCTCCATGGGACCTGCTGGAAGCCTGGAGTGCCTTGTTGTATTACAGAGAATATGTCCCAACCCCATATCCATCTAGACCAGTGACTTTCAACCAATGGTCTGTGGACTTGCACTGGTCCTCAGGATATTTCCTGCTGGTCCATGAGGTGGCCACATCCTGCTCACTGCGGACTGGCACGGGGGCTGGCTGTGCTCCACCGCCTCTTCCTTGGTTGGCATCATGTTTGCAGGGGGTGCGCTGATGCTGCCAGAGGGGCCGGGTGCGAGAGACGGCTCAGTGGAAGCGAGCTGGGAACCATGCTGCACCAATTTTGGTATTTTTTTCATTTGTTGGCATTTTCTGTTGATTGGTTTCTGGTTGATTTGGAGTTTTTTTGGTATTGCCTTTGGAAACTAATGCACAGAATGCTATATTATGTGTATGGTGCAGGGGTGGGCAATTAATTTTCCTATGGGGCCACATGAGAAACTTTGACAGTTGATAAGGGCTGGACCAATACACTTACAGCTCTGTCATCTTAACTGACCTTAACTTTGTTTTACAAGATCAAATACAACTGCAACCCTGTGGTCAAATGACTGCAATTAAATGCCTCGTATTATAATAGAGCAAATACTAATTCATAAGCACTGTAAAGAACTGAACGCAGAAGAAAATGCCAGGAAATAAAGCAGGAAACTATCACTTATGCCATACATTACCAGATCTATAGAATATTAGAAGAAGATGAAATTCTGCACTAAAAGTCCAAATTCTGCAACTAGAAAAAAATCTGACTGGAATAAGTTGGAATATCACTCTCCAAACAGATTCACTGACTCTCCATGTTTATTTTTATTCTGATACATGGCTTTCAATTGTATATAGGTATGTTTTAATGTGTAAGCCACTCTGGGAATTCTGGTGAATTGAGAGGTAGGCTATCAAGTAAATAAATGCGTTCAGATAGTAAAGCTCTGGATAGCTCTGTGCTTGCATCTAGATAAGGGTCAGAGAGTTCCTTAAGACTGAGAAAACATAGCGGAATCAGAGGAAAATGTTGGCTTCTGTCAGCTTTACACACTGCTTTGCAAAATTTAGTTTAGAAGTCAATTAAATTGATGATGATGGTTGCATGAGTTAGCCTTTAGTATTGCTGGTTATATGAATAATTTCAATAACAACATAATAATTGCATAATAAAGTGTTTACAAAATGAAATTGTAAACATAAGAGATGCACTTTTTCCATGAACTCTAGGATTCTCCAACAAATGTGTGTTTGTAAGAGTCTGACTCCTTTTAAAGGGTGATAAATAGTTCCTGTTATTTTTCCAGCCTCCTAAATCTGCCTTGCAGTCTGACCTTAAAAAAACATTTCCCTTAAAGCAAGTCCCACTGCAGTGCAACTTACTTCCTGGTGCCCTCCAGATGATTACAGCTCCCATGAGCCCCAGCCAGCATGGCCATTGGTGGTGGGTTGTGGGAACTGGAACCTGAAACAGTTGGAGGGCAACCTGTTGCCTCCCTCCAATAACATCCAATCAATCAAGAGGGGTCTTCAAAAAGTTTCCGCACTTTTATATTTTATAAATATATTTTATATATTTTTTTGCAGGCGGCATTAAAAAGTTAGTACAACACTGGGAAAAATGCGTTGCAAAGGAAGGTGGCTCTGTAGAACAGTGATGCAACTTGGTTTTGAAATTCTTAATAAATAGAGTTTAAAAAGTGTGGAAACTTTTTGAAGGCTCCTCCGTATTTGGTCATTGACTAGCTGATCCAGTCCCATTAAATATTCTGTGGCTCTCAGGAATGACCAGTTCCTTTGGTCAGGCGACCCTGACAGCGACCCAAGGGGGTGAGTTTGGGTGTGCTCCGAGGAATCCTGTTCAGTAGGGCTGATCTAGACATTGGCACCCTGCTAGCTCTCTGGTGCATTTGTCTCCGACTCTCCCCCTTGCCCTGTGTGCGGGAGCAGAATTGCCCCTGTCCTGGCACCGTGCGTGCTTCCAGGGGCCCAGTGAGGCTTTGTGAAAGCTGGGCTCAGGGATGAGGCTGCTTAAATGCTGTATTGTTCCTGACTGATCCTTGCCCAAACTCACAGCACTGAAATGCTCACTGATTCCATAAGGTGCCAGGCACTCCTGAGCATCACTGAAGCAGCAACCTGAGAGTCCTTTCAGGGTTTCCCTTCAGGATGGAGGTACAGCTCCTGGCCAGAAGAACCTTGCTGCCCACTGAATCTTGCTGCCGAAATGTCTGTTAAAGAATGAGCCTTTTGGCCGTAAGGTCGGCTGTCACCATCACAGAATATTTTGCAACCAGCGTCTCCTCAGGTAGGGGAAAATGGCACAGGTGAAGACCCTTTGCTGAAGAATCTTCAGGCCCGTAGTGCTGGAACTGATTTTATTATGCTACTTTGCATGAAAACTGTACCTTAAAAGTGGAACTTTTCCGCCATGGTCATGCAAATCAGCAGCGTGACATCAAATATACATGGGAAGAAAGACAAGCACTAATTGATGCCACAGTAGCGTGGCTATGCTCTGATAGGTGTAAGAGTTTACAGGGAAAAACAAGTACTCCAGGGGGTACTTGTGTGAATTTAAAGGAACCGCATTGCATTTTTCTGTTACTGAGCCCTGATCACATTTGTCCTGCCCACAAAATAACATTTAAGTCACAGAGTCTATAACTCGTCATCATTCCCACCCTCCTCCCGTCACAGCTGGATTAATGTTGCAAAAAGAGGGAGCCACAACAGAAGGCCGCCTTTTCTTGGTACGCCATCTCGCCTCCTACTCGGTCTTCCGCCTTGCTGTGACTCACACTAGTCTGATATGCTGTGGCCATATTACATGCTCCGTCGTCATTGTGGTGCTTCTACCTCTGTAAGCCTATGAGTTCCTGCCAGCCTCTGGCTGCTCCCTGGTATAATGGATGGTGCCCTTTCGGCCACGCAAGTCCTGAAACTGCTATTAATACGGAGAGTGGTGAACAAGCAGGGAATATGTTTCAAAATGAAGAGTTGGCTGAGTATGAGGTTCTGAATTGTACCAAGTGGTCAAGGGCTGCATCTCAGTTCCTCCTCTGCAAACTCAGCTTCAGATTTCGTGAACTGGCCTCTGTCTGTCTTGCAAGATTGCAACACTTTTATGGCTGCTTAATTCATCTAGTATGTGTTGTTGCATGGTGTGAACATGATTGATACAAATAGCCTGAGTGCATTTGAAAGGAGAATGGCAGCTTTGATGCAAATGGTCATAGGATGCAGAAAGGACTTGAGAGGAACACCGGATGCAAGATAAGCATCCTTACAAGAAGAGACTTGTAGGCTCAGACCAAATATCTTTAGCCCAGCATCTGGCCAGCAGTAGCCTTTGTACTGAGTATCTCCATTAGCCATTTGGATGGGTGAGGAAGGCCCTGTTTATATCCTTATATCTCCAGGGTCCCAGTGGTACTCCAAATCCATCTGTCCCAATGGCACCCCATAACTATGCACCACCTCTGTCTTCAGATTGTAGCAGGTGCTTGCAAAAGCACTTGTGCCACGCCAGATAAAGCTACTGGGGAGCCCTCCTCTGATTTAGTCAGAAGGCCTGGAGATGCAAAGTCTTCGGCTACTGCCCAAGCCATGATCTGAGACTTGGTGCCATGGGACTTGGTGCCAAAGGGACATGCTTCTCCCACCTGCCTTTCCACCACAGGCTTTTTGAAACATCACTTAGCTGCCTGAGAGACCCGAAACTTGAAAACAGAAGCCTGTATTCAGACTGATGAACGTCATAACTTGTGCGAACAATGTTTTGAATTTGTCTTTCATGTTTGCTTCTCCCCAGTGAGTTGTACTGATGATCCAGTCCGTATCTATTTCATATGCTTAGAACCAACAGTTATCAAAACCTTATTATTATTACAATACAATTATAACCCCACCTTTCCTCCTCTTATGCAGAACCTAGGCTGGCTTATCTAGTCCTTCACTCCTTCTTACCTTCACAACAACAACCCTGTGAAGTCAGTTAGGTTAAGAGTCTGTGACCAGCCCAAAGTCATCCAGTGAGCTTCATGACTGAGCGGGGACTAGAACCCAGGTCTCCTGATTCCCAGTCTAGCACCCTCTTTGCTACACTACCCTGACTCTCCATCATTCCTCATTGTATTCCGCCATTCCTGACTCTTCCATCCACCCTACCTCCTACAGGGACTTTCTGATTTCATCTTCCTTCAGCTTGCCAACAAAGATGAGGAGTTTCTGTCTTGGAGTCTAGTTTGGGCCTTCTGGGGTGGAGAGATGAGGCCTGGCAGTCCTTGGGAAGCCTCAGTTCGGGCTTTTTCACAGAGCTGCCTGCTTGTCAGTCCAATGTTGTATTTAGAATTGAGGGAGAAGCTCTTTCTCCACACTGTGACGTCTCCAGAGAGGAGGAGGAGGTTGCAACATTAGTCTTTTATTCTAGTCTGCCTTTCTTAATAATTTCCTCCATCTTTTTACCTCCTCCATTTTGTGGTCAACTTCTTTTAAGCTGGACAGAGTGCTGCTAATTTATTTTGAGGATGACAAAAGAAGGAGAAAGCTTGTGTATTGTTATGTGTGCTAAAAGATTGGCAGTCTTTATTTCTTTGTGTAGCATAAGTAGTTGCCTCGGATAAATAAGTCTCATGATAAGTATTTGCAGTGTACTTTTGACAAAGGTCCCCTGAATGTGCCCTCAACTCCTTTCTGGCCTTGTTGAGGTCAGTTCACACATGTGTCCACAGCCCAGCCAAAGTTAAGGACTTTGAAGTCCCATCAGTGCCCGTCAAGGCTTAATTATCCTCCACTGCAACATCTGCTTCTTCAGGATGCTTTGGACTGTGCTTGACATGCGTAAGTTAGCTACCTAAAAATGGAAAGCGTGAATGCGACAGCAACACATTTGCAAGCACGTGGTTCTTACAGGTACACTCACTGGGAAGCCGTCATTACCTTCTGCTCGCTGTTGATTCCGTGGCAAAGCTGATTTGAGTCTTTATAATGGATCAATTAACCTTTTATTCCACTGTCTCACCCTTTCCCTTTTCTGCTCCCAGTTGCTCACCAACAGCTTTGTCTTCAGCTCCCTCCAAACCTTCCTCTCTTATGTTCTCTCTTTTGTTGTCTTTTTCCTTTTTAATATTTCTCCATCTTTTCTTCTCCCCACATTCCCTTCTTTCTATCAATCTCTCCTGTACCTCTCTCCTCGTTGTACTTCGGCACATCTGTTTTTAATTTGGGCTGTCTACGCCATGAATCAGAAACAATGGTCTCCTTTAAAATATCAGAAATAAATCCTTGGGGGGGGGGGAAGCTACCCCCTGCAAAAGTTAAGCAGATTGGCCACCAACCTTGGAACAAAGATTCTTTGTTTCCATATGTCGAAGGCAAACTAATCTAAGCATTTGTTCCATAAAAATACCTTTGCTTGTTTTGAATGTAAAAGAGAGAGGGAAGGAGAGAAAAACAGAGCCTCCAAGCAACATTTGAGCTTTTTTAAAGAGAAAATTGAACTCTTGAAGAGATTATTGTTTGTGTGTGTCTTTAAAATCTTATACCTTTAGGACAGAGTCTCTGCCTTAAACGTCTTTAATCCCAAGGGGAAAAGAAAAGTGGTTTTTAATTATTCGTTTGCTTAAGATAGCCAAGAAAATACTAAAAATGCAAGAAATTAAAAACAGATGATCTGCATGCCCAACAAACTTTGATACCAGTCTTTCCATCCAAACTAGCTTCTTTTTCCGAGAGTGCTCCCTTGTCACTTACTACTGCATAACTTCCAGTATTTGAGAAATTAAATTTAAAACAACAGAACAAAAACTTCCAACTTACCTAGAAACAGTATGGAAAGTACAGACATTCCGTCTCTGTGCAAGAGACTTTTCTTCCTCTTTTTCACTTCTCCCCACTCAGGAATGGCAAACAGACCTGCTCAGAATTCGAAGTAACGCCTCTGGAATGTGCTCCATGTAATTGCATCCATGTGCCAGAAAAATAACCAACTTTGCTCTTTTTCCCGTCTGCTATTCATCCCCTGTCCAGTTTCCATGCATACACCAGAAGAGCTGTTTCACTCTGTCCACCGATTCAGATCCTGACAGCATCTGGAAGAGGAAAGGCAGAGGCAGTGCAGCTGAAAGACGCATCTATGGCTGCACAGAGTAATTTTGCATGTATGAAAAAAAAGGAGGAAAGGGAAGGGGGGAGGAATACGGCGCCTCCAATTTTAACCACATGGCTGACTCCCGGAGCGGCCCCTCCCTACCATCAACCAGGATTAGCAGAGAAGGCTGGTCATGTGGTGAGCAGTAGCTTACTCCTGGGCAAGACGGCAGTTCTCTATTCCATGGCAAAGCGAGATTTTGCTTCTCAACGTTATTACTATTATAATTCAGTGGATTAAACATGGGGACTCATATAAATCCAGAAGTCCAAGAAGAGCTAAAAATTCCCTGTAAAAGAATGTTAGGGGCACACACACATTATCCTACGTGCAACATGCAAGAGATCCTTGGGGTGTGTGTGTGAGGGTTCAGGCTCTACCTTCTGTGGGTTTCCCCATTCGAATTTTGGGGAGCATTGTCACCACTTGGCTGGCCACGGGAAGAACGGTGGCTTGTTGCTTACAGGTGGCCGCAACAGCTTTTGGCCTGGGTGTGCTGCCCGGCTCTTGAGCTGCTGAAGCAAGGCAGTGGCATCTTCAGCTGCCTCTGTCCTCGGGTAGGAGAAGCCGAGCTGCAGCACTGCTTATAGGGTCACTTGTTCTGAAAGGGTAGTGGTGCAGTTCCTGAATGGTGACAGCTCTCTGCCAAGGTGGATAAAATCAGTCAGTGGCAGCCCTGATTATCCAGTGGATGGCCAAGAACATTGACTGTTGGAGGGTTAGATGCCTTCAGGGAACTCTATCTGAAGCCTCTCTTTTGAGTGAGCCATTGCAAGGGGCATGGTCTGTCAGTAAGGTTCTTAGGGTAGTTTTGGAATGTCATGGTGAGATCCACGAAACCTTTCAATGGAAGGACAAGATTGTTCCCAGGGCAAGTGTATTTTGCTTAAATGAAGGATGGGGGTATTCTTGCCCTCAAAATCCATGGGCTAGGACAACGCCTGTCTCAGTTAGGCATTCATGGGGACCACAAGAGACTGACAAAAGAGAATCTTTTGGGATATGGTGCAACAGCAGTTTATATATCTGGGTGGCTTGTTTACAAAAAGTGTGTCCAGAGCTGTGGTAGAGTCAGAGGTTGTGGTGCAAGTTTGATCCAGTGGGATGGGAAGTATAGTCATGGAAGCCACAATTTGGTTGCTAGGTAGGAGATGGAAAGCCAGAACATCTGAACATGCCACCAGTTCCACATGCAGGGCCAGTATGGCAGTGAAGCTGATGGGTCTCAAAGCATGGAGGAGATGAAGATATGCTGAATTTGGATTTAGATTTGCTAGGCACAGGTGGATGCTTGGGGCAAGCTGGGGCTGTGCAAAACGGGCACACCCCACCTGAGCCAGAATGGACAGAGTGATGGAGCAGCTTCTAAACTGGCCCTTGGGAAAGGAGACCGAAGTGGCAGGCCATCCAGTTTAGGCAGAATCAACCTGCTCTTGCAATATTGGAAATAGGATGCGAGCATGCAGAAAGTGGGCCATGATCGCCCCAGAGGGTCTCAGCTGAAAGGGCACATGCCAGAGTTATTTGGAGAGGGACACCATGTAGGAAGCTGCCTTACACTGAGTTACACCATTGGTCCATCTAGCTCAGTTGTGTCAGCACTGACTGGTTGCGACTCTCCGTGGAGTTTCAGGCAGGACCCTTTCCTAGCACTACCTGGAACGGCTCGAGATTGAAACATGTGGTCTGATTCGTTGTTGTTGTTTGGTTGCAAAGTTGTGCCCGACCCACCATGACCCCATGGGCAGCATTTCTCCAGGCTCTCCTGTCCTCCACCATCCATCAGAGTCCCCCCAACCTACACCCACCACCCCAGTGACTCCATCTAGCCACCTCATCCTCTGCTGCCCCCTTCCCCTTTTGCTGTCAATCATTCCCAGCATCAGGGTCCTTTCCAGGGAGTCCTTCCTTCTCATTAGGTGGCCAAAGTATTTGAGTTTCATCTTCAGTATCTGGCCTTCTAAAGAGCAATCAGGTTTGATCTCCTTTAAGACTGACTCTTTGCAGTCCAAGGGACTCGCAGGAGTCTTCTCAGCACCACAATTCAAAGGCCTCAATTCTTTGGTGCTCAGTCTTCCTTTTGCTCCAACTATCACAGCCATACATTGCAACTGGGAAAACCATAGCCTTGACTATACGCACTTTTGTCAGCAGGGTGATCCCCAAGCAGGTGCTTATTTCCTGGATGAAAAGGTATGGCACCAAGGATTATTTCCTTTCCCTTTCCCAGAAAACCTCACATGCACAATACTAGGACCATTTTTAATTGCCCTTTACAGCTCTCTGCCTTTCACTAACACTCAAAGCATGGGAATTGCCTCTTGGCATTCTAGTAAGGGTACACAGAACTCTCCAGGTCCATCACATGTAACATACTATGTTTATTTCTGCTTCTTAGGTTAGTTAATGCATTTTCACCCTGCCTCTTCTCCTTGTATAAGGAACCCAAAGCAACTTGCAAGGTATCCATTCTGTCCTCTTTATCCTTACTGGAACCCTGGGAGAGAGGTTAGATGGAGTGTCAAGTAACTGGCCCAAAATCAGCCAGGGAACTTCATGGCCAAATAGGGACCAGAACTCTGGTTGTCTGAGTTCAGTCCAATATTTTAACCACTAGCCAACACTCTCTCTGTGTCTCTAATCATTTCTTATGTTTCGACTTGTATGTCTGAAATGTCTTCTTGCTGAAGAATTCAAAATAAATTCAAAGTTCAGGCCCAACCATACTACTAGAAAAGCACGCATGCTTTTGAGTTACTGAGAATTCCTTATCAGACTAGGTGGAGAGAAACAATGGGAAAAGGTGGAGGGACAGAAAAGTCCAAAAATTAGGTTCACACATAAGAAGAAGCTTCAATGCACTTCCTCTGCACTTCAATTATTTGCCAGTGCTGGTGACAACCATAATGAGAAACCACTCAGGGAAATTCACCAATGGTGGCTGCTTCTTAAGTCCCAACTGGGCCTTTGTCAGGTCTTCAATGAGCAAGGAACCCAGCATTGCTCAATGACTGATGGCTCAATCCCACCTTTTACAACGATGCAGACTAAATTGATGCTTAAGCTTTCAAGCGAAAGTGTGGCTCCCAGGTGGCAACAGAAAGAAGTCTCCAATTGCCTTTCTGCTTACGATATGGAGATTTCTGGAGATTTTGATATTTTTGCTTTTAGAATGCATTTAGAGTGCAGATAAGTGCTTTGGCCAGTATATGCATCAGCATCACAAAACTGTTGAAGCAAAGCCCTCTTTGAGCCTCATGTGTGAAGAAAGGCCCAGAGGCTCAGCCTTGCTCATTCATTTTTTCTTCTGACAGCTTCATATCCACTCTAGAAATACAAAGGGATGCAGAGAGAAAGAAGAAAGAAGCAGAAGAGTGAGACATCCGTTTGGGGAAGGCCACAGCCATGAGATCTTTGGCTCGCCCACAGAAAGGATTGTTCTGTTTGTTTTTTAATGTCAGTTTAAGGACAGAGGCTTTGTCACCCCAGACAGGAACCAGACAGGAAGTGGGAAATCCCTTTTTTATCAGCTACTCATATAATTCCCAAACAGCAACTCAGAATAAAGCGAAGTGGTGTGCCTCAAGGCAGGCAATGCTTGCTTGTCTTCCTCCTGCTGAACCTGTCTTTGGAGAGTGAAATTCAGTCTCTGGAGCTGTCAGGCCATCTGTTTACACCGTCAGGAAAGGGAAATAATAGATTTTGAACTTATTCCTCCTGACTGTCAAGGACTTTCATTTTGCTTCCAGGGATCACCTATGCATTATTTTGGCTGTTGTTGCTGCGGAGTTTTGCTCCAGTTCAGAGAAGAGAGAGAAGAGCGTACTGACCACGATTTATGGGCGAGGAAATGAAGGCAGAAGAGAACGGGGGCGGGGGGGGGAGTAAGAAGTTGTATCAGCATCCACAGGACTAGCTAGGGGACTGAAGAGAGGCTGGGAGTCCTTGAGCACTGCTGCTGTGTTCAAATTGCTAGTTGGGCACAGCTCCTCATCCAAGCTGTATCCCCACCCAGGCTCAATGTACCACCCAAAGCTCTCCAGGCTCCCCTATTCGTAACACAATTCTCTCCCCTATTTGTAACATGATTCCCACTTGTTAAATGAACTTCTGAAATGATATGAAGATATGCAATGCTGAGTATATTTCTTGCTTTATTACACATATTATGGGACATGCAGTTGACAGCTTGAGTCATTTTCTTTATATTGGAAAGAATGGAGCGGGATAAAAAGGAATGCAAGGGCGTCCATTTAAGCATCTGGACATTAAACTAGGCACACTCTCAATGGCCCCATCGACTGAGCGTAAGGCTAGAAGCATCACTCAGAGCATCTCTCTGCTTTACTGGCTGGTCTATCAGCTGTGTCCCCGCTTACTATGGCTGTCCATGCACTGGAAACCTCCCACCTGGATTCCTGCAAGGCATTCTAAGTGGGGCAGCCCTTGGAACTGGCCCAGGCCTTGCAGCTTGTCCCAACTCAGGCAGCACAGCTGCCGAGGAGGACCGGCACTCGTGAGCATGGCATGCCAGTCCTGTGCAGCTGCCGGTTGCCATCTGGGTCCAGCTCAGATTGCTTACAAAGTCCCAAATGGGTTGGGAAGGGAACACCTGCCTCCATATGTACCAACCCAATCACAGTGGTTGTCCTCTGAAGCCTCTTCTGTATTTTCCCCTGTAATGGAGTAAAACGGGAGATGGCCAGAAAGAGTGACTTTTCTACAATAGCACCCAACCCTGGAATTCAGTCTCGCTGGAGATTAGGTTGGCATAATCCCTTTATTCCTTCAGACACAAACAAAAACTGTTCCTGGTTCACAACTATTTTAATGAGTGAATTGGTAGGTTTTTAATGGTTCTTAAGGGTTTTTATTGTTAATCGCTGCTGTCACTTTGCAATTTTAGTGCCATCCATTTTATTTTGTTAATTATCTATGATTCCACTTTACTTTCTTTCAGGTTGTTTTAATTGGTTTAATACATTGATTTTTATTCTATGCCCTCTCTCATCTTGTTTTATCTCATTTTATTATTTTCTTTTATGTTAATATTGATCTCATTGGTTATTTTATTATATTTATTGATTTTATTGTTATCATTGGTTTTACTGTGGATTGTAAATTTACTAGACTGTTTTAATTGTCTTGCATATGTTGTGAGCTTCCCAGAGAGCTTTATGGGTAATGGGGTTGCATGCAAATAGAATAAATAAATAAACCTGTTCACACTAGTAGCCCTTCCTGCATATCACTGAGGTGAACTCCATGGCTCAGCTATGCACTGTGAAGAAATACTTCTTTCTATCTGTCCAGAATCTCCCACCAATCAGCTTCGCAGCATGATACTAATCTTATAGGACAGGGAGAAAGATGCTTCCCGATCCCTTTCCCTACACCACACACACCTCCATTATGTTTCCCGTTACTCACCTGTAAATAACCCCAGCAGTTGTCACCTTTCCTCATGGGGGAGTTCCTCCAGCCCCATAATCATTTAGTCACACTTTTCTGCTTTATTCCCATCCCACCATGTCCTTTTTAGGTAGACTGAGCAGAGCAGGACACAGTATTCTAAGTGTGGTTACACCTTAGGCTTTTATGAATGGAGTATGATTTTGTCAGCATTATGACCAATCCCCTTTCTGATTATACCTTACCTGGAGTTGCTGCTGGTTCCCAAGCAGGGCAGCAGGTGCACTGAATTTTTAGGGTAGTGTGGAAATTGATGGAGAGGAGTGTATTTCATGCTTGCTACCCTCTTCCAGATTCCAGTGTGGATTGCACTCTTCCAAAGCACACTTCCCCCTCTCTTCCAGATTCAAGGAGCTTGTCACTCCAGATTACAGCTCTGACAGGCTGTGCCATGGACGCTACCCAGAATGCTTCACTGTTTTAATAGAATCGATGCATGAGGAACAGAAAGACCAAAGCTTACACTCATTCCTTCATGTGCCCTGAAATTTTCATAAGAACCTGAGAGAGGAAGGCTACAATCCTATACACACTAACCTTGTTGAACTCAGAGTGTTTTCCTTCTGAATAAGGATGCACAGGACCACACTGTGAGGCAACAAAAAAGAAAGTAAATTTAGAGGATGCATTTATCACATCTGTCATACCTGGGAAACTCTTTTCCATATCATTGTGTGGAGTCCTTGATAAATGGTTAAGGAAATTTTTGTTGTTGTTATGTGCCATCAAGTACTCTCCAGGGCATGGCACCCTATGAATGGAAGCTCTCCAAAATGTACTGTCCTTGGCAGCCCTGCTCGGTTCTTGTAATCTCCAGGCTGGGGCTTCCAGGATGCAATCCAGCCACCTCACAGTTGGTCTTCCCAACCTGCCTCCCTTAGCCTTCAACTTTCCCTAGCAAGAATGTCTTCTCTGGGGAGTCTTGTCTTCTCATGATGTACGTACCTGAAGTATGACAGTCTCAGTTTTATCATTTTTGCTTCTTAGGAAAGCCTGGCCTGATTTGGTTTGGTCCTCTTGTTCATCTTTCTGTCAGTCCTGGGAAGGCATCCATTTCCTTCCTGTCAGCTTTCTTCACTGTCCCGCTTTCACACCCATAAATAATGATCAGGAATACAATAGTGTGGATGATCTTGGCTTGCTCACAAGTGAAACATCCTTACAGTTTATTATCTTTTCTGGTTTCTTCACAGCTGCCCTTCCAAGTCTCGGTCTTCTTCAAATTTCTTGGACGCAGTTGATGACTGAGCTGAGGTAGGCACAATTTTTCACAATGTCAATTTCTTTATTGCTGACCTTAAAGATGTGCAATTTTTCTGTAGTCATGATTCTTGTTGTCTTAATATTCAGTTGCAGTCCTGCTTTTGCACTTTCACTTTTGTCAGGAGTAATTGCAATTCATGGCTGCCTTCTGCCAGTAAGACAGTATCATCTGCATATCTTCAATTATTGATGTATCTTCCACTAATTATCACTTCTTCCTGTGATCCTAAATCAGCTTTCCTTACGGTGTGTGCTGTGCACATTGAACAGGTAGGGAGATAAAACCCAAGCTTTGTCTATAGGAAGCCATTCTGTTTCTCCATACTGTGTCCCAGTCGTAGCTTCTTGTCCATATTATGCATCAGAAGTCACACCATTTCTTTTAGAACCACCCACAGCTTCTAGGGATCCAGTGGAAATTAGGAGTAAGAAAATCCTGGGAAGTCATGGAGGCTGATGGAGACAGATGTGTCATGTTCCAAAGGGCACATTCCCATTATTCTGGAGAACTTTCAAAAGCCGAGATACAAGTTTGCAAATGCTTTATCCACTGATGGACAGAGGACTGAAATGGAGCAGCCGAAGGAGGCATATCAGAATGGAATGGCTGGTTGCAGGAGCTGTCACCATGTTATATTTTTCTAATGTGGCTTTATTGTATGGAGCATTCTGGGGCAGGAATCAGTAGAAATCCTTCCCATATCTGTCCTGGCTATTATTCTCTGTGGCCACCTTCCCCATTCTTGTGCCTTCCAGATACGTTTAGACTGCAGCACCCAGAATTCCCAGTCAATAACCCTGCTGGATGGGAATTCTGGGAGTTGCAGTACAAATACTTCTGAAGACTACCGAGCTGGGGAAGGCTGCTCTGTGGAGAATCTTGTCTCTGGACTGTGTGCAGATGTCACTAATGGCTTGGGAATGCCATGGTTGGGTAATACAGGATAATCAGTCTTGACCCTCGTTACTCCCATTGTGTGTTTTGGGGTGCTTGCAACAGAAAGCTCAGATGCTTATAATTGACATTTGTAAGCATTTGGGTGCATCCTCTCCGAAGTGTGATGGGGAAAATCAATTCTATACAGCTTTTGCCTTCCTCAGAGGTGTTAGCAAATGAGCAAATATGAGCAAAAACTTCATAGCACCTCTGCACCAGCAAACTTCATTCCAAATATGTAATCTGGGTTGCAGCAGTGTGTTTGGATGCAGAGGTACCATAAAGTGTTTTGACCATGTAGAGGGCCTGATGCGTTTGATTTCATCTAACATGGTTACAGTGCACAGAAAATTAATTCACCTGCTAATAAGCCTAAGGTCTTTTTAACGCTTAACACGCACACACAGATATATCTGATTATTGCTTTCTTTGAGAAGAGGTACACATACATTGTTTCAGAAATGATAGGTTGGTCCCAAATGTCTTTTCAGTAATAAACGCAGAGCTTCAACAGCTTTTGGGAATAGACAAAACTAACAAAGCACACACAGAATTTAGGACTGATAAACAACTCTATTGCCATAACTTGTTGCAGGTACTTAACACACGGGATGGGTTGTGAAAGGTCTGGTTGGCAAGCAAGGTTTTTGTTTTAACCTTACAAGATCTTTTCTCCTAATGCTCACTCGAAATGAACTCACTGGGATTCTGTTATTCCTTTTCTGCACAGAAAAGTAAGACAAACACCCTTAAGATGTTCCTTTGTTGCATTATGGCTCTCCAGCAGTGAGCTGGAAACTGCTCGGGCTTCAGCACTGAAGCAGTTTCACAATATTCATCTTGGGAGATGTGGTTCCGATGCCCAAGCTAGTGCGGACTCTCGTACTTTTCATTTATTGAAGCTCAGCTGGGGAAAAAAGCAATTTCTGTGTGGAAACAGTCAGACTGCATTATTTCCACATGCCTGCAGATCATCGTCTCTGTAAGGTGCCACCAGTTTGTCGGCAGGCGTGGGTGTCCCATGTGCTCACTCATGGGTATACTGTGTCGTGTGACTCTTAAAAGCAAGAGGATGAACTTACTGTTTAACTGTTACTGGCAAGAGAGCAGTGACAACCTGGAGACCTGTGTATGCTTGATGTTTAGCTCACTGGTATAGGGCATCTTATTTATTTTTTTAGCTAGAACAATGGGTGCAGAACAAGGAGATGCTTTATGTGGCTTTTTGACAAAATACCTTGGTAGTGATGCTGGGAACGATTGACAGCAAAAGGAGAAGGGGACGGCAGAGGTGGAGGTGGCTAGATGAAGTCACTGGGGCAGTGGGCGTGGGCTTGGGTGTGGGCTTCTCTCTCTGAAGTTAAACTTGTCCAGCTCTTTCAATCTCTATTCACAGGGCTTTGTTTCCAGTCCCGGATCACCATTCTTGCCCTCCTCTGACCCCTTTCCAGAAGGGTTTCTTAAGAAGTCCCTTCTTTCTACATATGTATTGGATTATGCTCTCAGCTGCGTCCCTTCCTAGAGAATGACTGCGTGGTGACAGTGACACACGCGCTGGTAACTTCCCGATTAGATTTCTGTAACGCGCTCTACGTGGGGCTACCCTTGAAGATGGTCCTGATACTTCAATTGGTGCAGAATAGAGCTGCCAGGTTGCTGACGGGGACTGGGCGTTGTTCTCATATAACCCCAGTTCTCTGTCAGCTCCACTGGCTCCCGATTGAAGTTCAGGCCCAATTCAAGGTGTTGGTTATGACCTATAAAGTCCTAAACGGCATGGGACCTGGATACCTAAAGGAACGCATGCTCCCATATATGCCCTCCCGCCCCTTGAGGTCAGCAGCAGATGCCCTTCTCCGGGAACCATTTGTGAATGACATTAGGAGGGTGAGTACCCGAAGGAGGGCCTTCTCTGCGGTGGCGCCCCACCTATGGAATGCGCTCCCCAGAGAGGTCTGCCTGGCGCCGTCGTTATTTGTTTTTTGGCACCAGGCTAAGACCTTTTTATTTAAAACTTATGTTAATTGTTAATTTATTTATTTAACTAGGCTTTTTTTTTTTTTTTTTAGCCCAGAATGCACTGAGGTCTTATTGAGGTTTTACTGCACTGGGGTTTTATTGTATTGGGGTTTTATTGTATTGTTATTTATTGACGTTTTGTGAGCCGCCCCGAGGCTTTATTGTGATGGGGCGGCATAGAAATGTTTTAAATAAATAATAAATAAATAAATAAAGCTGCAATATCTTGGCATTTTTGGTATATTGGCCCTTTGCTCCTGCCCAGCCCTGAACTGAATCCCCAGAGAACAGGAATTTGTCCTTTGGGCTATAAATGTTTCTATACCTCTGAACTAAGCAGCAATATATTGCTTATATCTTATGTTTAAAAGTTCATGCGGAAGGTGGTGTTTCTCTCCCTTGGCTTGCAGGTTCAGGTAGTCTACAAATATGAAGTCCTGTTGTTGAATGCACTACACTTGAACAGTTTGTTTTCACAGTATTCTGTCCAAAGAGATGCCTTAAAACATGTTCCTAAGTTAAACTGAACAGTGACAAGTGAAAGTTACAAGACAGGTTCTTTCAGATGCTATTAACATGCCAGTCTGGCTGCCGATGTCCTTCTCACAACCCAGAAAAATATGTTGCTGGTTACTTTTTGGCACTGAAACAGGCTAAGTTGCTCAAGTCAAGAATTTAAGCTTGAGGACCTTGGACGGCATGGAATACTTGCTCTTTTGGCCATTAGAGAGGTAGCAGGTAAAGTCCTATTTATGACCTCTATGAGAAATTTGCTCCTTTGTTCAGATTTGTACAATAGCACAGTTAGAGGGTGAAGAGTGATGGCCTGAACTAGTACCCGGACCGATTCATCAGCACTAAAGTCAGGCAGGAAATTTCTGAACGAGTTTCTGCATCCAGGTTTCACCAACTTCCTTGAACCATATTGTGTCACAGCCACTAGAATATGAATGTCGGCTTAATTTTGTCCCTTGTATAAACAGATGGGTTGGGATTGCTGCAAAGTTAGGGTTGAGCCAAAAAGGCAGCTGCAGCCAGACCAAGCTCTCCTTTCATTGAGAAATGCTGTTACATACAGTATTTCCATTTCTTGGAATGTGTCAAGATTCTGAGAAACTAATCGAGTTTGCAATTCAGTCAAAAGCAGAATGGTGGTACATGCAAAGGAGCAAATCTGGAAAAACCCTTCCCTTTGTTTAGGATGAGAAGCACAGCTGGAACACAGCGAGATTAACATTCCTGACTCTTTCCATAGAAAGGGAAAGTAGAGAATGATTGTAATTTTTGTGACCTGGGATTGTGACCTGGATCCTGGAGGTGGTCAACGCCTCTTTAAGAGACGGCCGGGTACCTGCCCCTTTAAAGGAGGCGGTAGTCCGGCCAGTCCTAAAGAAGGCATCCCTGGATCCAGGGGTGGTTGCCAATTATAGACCAGTGACCAACATCCCGTTTCTGGGCAAGGTGCTAGAGCGGATGGTGGTGGGACAACTCCAGGCACTCTTGGATGAAACTGATTATCTGGACCCGTGTCAGTCCGGCTTCAGACCCGGGTATGGTACTGAATCTGCCTTGGTCGCCCTGCACGATGACCTGTGCAGGGAGAAAGACAGGGGGAGTGCGTCCTTGTTGGTTCTCCTGGACCTCTCAGCGGCTTTCGATACCATCGACCATGGTATCCTTCTGGATAGGCTAGCGGGATTGGGAGTTGGAGGCACCGCTTTGCAGTGGTTCCGCTCCTATCTCAATGGCCAATTCCAGAAGGTGGTGCTGGGGGTCTATGGCTCTGTGCCATGGCAGTTATGTCATGGAGTCCCACAGGGATCCATTTTGTCCCCCTTGCTATTTAACATCTACATGAAACCGCTGGGAGAGGTCATCAGGAGGTGTGGGCTGCGGAGTTATCAGTATGCTGATGGTACCCAGCTCTACCTCTCGTTTTCCACCAATCCAGGTGAGGCAGTGCCTGTACTGAACTGGTGCCTGGCCGAGGTAATGGGCTGGATGAGGGCCAATAAACTGAAGCTCAATCCAGACAAGACGGAGGTCCTGTTGGTGGGTGGCTCAGGCTTCAGAGTGGAGGACTTGGGCCTTTTCCTAAATGGGGTTGCACTCCCTCTGAGGGACAGGGTTCACAGCTTGGGAGTGCTCCTCGATCCTGAGCTGTCATTGGAAGCTCAGGTGACGGTGGTGGCGAGGAGCACCTTCCTTCAGCTTCAGCTGATCCATCAGCTGTGTCCCTATCTGGAGAACGATTGCCTGGCGACAGTGACCCATGCATTGGTTACTTCCCAACTAGACTTCTGTAACGCACTCTACTTGGGGCTACCCTTGAAGATGATCCGGATACTTCAATTGGTGCAAAATAGAGCTGCCAGGTTGCTGACGGGGACTGGGCATTGTTCTCATATAACCCCAGTTCTCCGTCAGCTTCACTGGCTCCCCATTGAAGTCCAGGCCCAATTCAAGGTGTTGGTTGTGACCTATAAAGCTCTTAATGGCTTGGGACCTGGTTATCTAAAGGAACGTCTGCATCCATATATGCCCTCCCACCCCCTACGATGCCCTTCTCCGGGAGCCCTCCATGAAGGATATTAGGAGGGTGAGTACCTGGAGGAGGGCCTTCTGTGCGGTGGCGCCCCACCTATGGAATGCGCTCCCCAGAGAGGTCCGCCTGGCGCCGTCGTTATTTGTTTTTCGGCGCCAGACCAAGACCTTTTTATTTAAAAGTTATTTTAACTGTTAATTTATTATTATTGTATTTATAGATTTTAATTTATATAGCTGAGAAAGTACCAGTTTTTAAATTATCAATTGTATTTTTATGAATGTTGTGAGCTACCCTGAGGCTTTGTTGCGATGGGGGTGGCATAGGAATGTTTTATATAAATAAATAAATATTTTTTCCATCCCGAACACATTAGCATGGCAGAGTTATGGCAGGCTCAGCTATCTTATCTAGTTGTCCACCAGCTGTCCTCTTCTCTCTTTCTGTTGGAATGCAGATCTGGGTAATTTAGGGCTAGACGTGGTGGCACAG
Source organism: Varanus komodoensis (assembly GCF_004798865.1). Classification (NCBI taxonomy): domain Eukaryota; kingdom Metazoa; phylum Chordata; class Lepidosauria; order Squamata; family Varanidae; genus Varanus; species Varanus komodoensis. Next base: position 5,331,547 of record NW_025335856.1, read on the forward strand.
GAAGGCATTCTGTAGCCCCAGAGGAAAAGAGCTCTCTGTCTGATAAAATTAACATTAGCAGCCTAATCCCATCCTTCTGCAGAATGATTGATGAAATGAGGAACTCTGGTGTTTTAAAAGGTTGTGTGTGGCCTTCAGCTAATTGGAGCTATGAAAGCATTAAAGGCCCCCAAGAAGAGAGATGGGGGGGATGATGGGTTGGGGGTTGGGAATTCCTTTAAATATCTAAATTCCTTTGGGGTTTGAAGACGAAACATACATAGATGTTTGGCAACAACTGAAGCTGAGCAGCTCATGAAATGTCTTTGTGTGTGTGTGTATTTGTGAGTGGGGAGAGGGAGGGTCTGAGCACAGCTGGATTAAGTAACCAGAGGCTTTGAAACTGGAAGGAAACTTTTGAAAGGAATAAGCAGCATGTCTCAAAAGACATAAAAAGAAGCATGTTATCCCTTACAGAAGTTTTACAGCAGTTATACCTGTATTCTGCTAAAAGTAGCTATGCCTTGTAAGAGTTCATAGAAGAGGCAAAAGCAGAGAGGGTCCCCAAGGAACCTGTCCTTGAGCACCAAGAGACAAGGAAATTCAGGAAAGACAGTGCCATTGAAACCCACTAAAGTATCTGAATCTCGCTGCTGACAGCAGGAGGAGGTGGGGGTAAACCTAAAAGACCTACCTTTTGGAAATGCTTGCCCCTGCAAATCAGCTTCTGGGGGATGATTTGGACATGCCGGCACTTATCTGAGATGATGTTTAGTGAGGTGAAAGCTGTCCTTAAGGTGAAATCCGTGACGGTTTTGACATGTGACCCTCATCTCGCGAAGTCCTAAGCGTGTGCTTGCAAATGCCGCGTTTCATCTTGCAAGGGTGGAAGTTTCTCATTAGCTGCAAGAAGAGGATGCAAGCAGAACAGAGACGGTGCAAAGACTGCAGAGGGATCAGCAAAACGGGGGAGGGCGTGTTAGGGATGGAACGTCCTCCAAGGAGTGGGTATCGATGTGGTCAGCGCATCACGGTGACTTGGGTAGCTTCACACTGCCAGTGACTCTTTAGCAATGGCAAGAATGAATTACCAAGACCTGCAGGGGAGATTGCATTGCCTTGAACCCCGGCATGTTTATTGATGAGATGACCCAGGCCCCCTGCACTGCCCACTGCAAACTTTTAGAACATACACAGAGTGTTTTATAGATTCTGAGTCACATGGGCCCAGCAGCTGGGCAGCTGATGACAAAATAAGGGGGGCACAGTCAGAAGAAGGTGAGAGGCCTGCAGAGGGGGCTCAATGCAATGGCATTTGATTGCAGGAGATTGACATAATGATCACTGGGGCACAGGGACTGTTGTGAGTCTTGGCAGGCAAATGCAATGCTGTTAACCTGGCAGCCTTATCAGTTCTTACTGAGCAGCAAAACCAATAGCCCTGGTGGCTTCTTGGGGAAGCCATCAAGTCCCACTTCTTAAAGTAGCAGCAAATGCCAAACAGTAACCTGGCTTGGAATTTGGGGTGCTTTCTGAGAAAGGGGTCCAGGCATTTTTATAACACAAAGGCACATAAGCAACCTCTTTCTGCCAAGATTTATCTGAATTTTCCCCAACAACAAACATCTCTGTATCCTGTTAGCAGATGAAGAATGGTCTTTCCCTCCTGCAGATGTGCAAAAGAAACTTGCCAGAATTTCTTTCCCCTGCTTTCTTTTAAACTCCATATTTCCCTTTATAAAGGAAGGGAAGGGGCTTGTGTGAAATTCAAGGAATTTCAAGGAGCATGTGGATTCTTCCAAGAATTTTCCCTCCCTACTTTTATGGAACCTTCCATAGCAATATAGGTCTGTGTTTTACTGCATGCTCCTTGGGGATGGAAATCCACTATGGGGTATGTGCTGTGGGTAGGAGTTACACTCAGAAGATATTAACTTCATGTCAGGTTTTTCTAGCAGATGTTGCAAATGATAAAAGGGGCATGTGTAGTGAAAGCGATCCCAAAAGGGCCTAAGATTTGCCATTAAAGTCTGTCACCTCAAGTTGCATCTACAAAATCCCAACAATTTGGTGCAGCAGGCAGAGAAGCTGAAAAATGAACACTAAGGTGCCCAGTCAGTTCAGAACAGATGACCGCCAGAGGAAAGAAACTGTGAGGAACTCATTCTGAGACGTCTTGGCTTCAGTGGGTGCTTCTAAATGGACAGCTTCTGTCCGTAACAATCAAAGGGTTTTGTGCAGCTATCCTACATTTTCTTCTGATGTTTTCTGGTAAATAAAAGTGGAAGAAGTGGTGGGAAAATGGGGAAAGCTACATATTGAGGACGGAAACATTTCAACCCTTGTAACATTTCACGAAGGAGGCAGTGCAATTTTTGCATGATCAAAACCATGTCTGAACTCCGTTTTTCTATGCACAAGGCCTAGAATGTTACTGCCATGGTATGGAAAGCTGGTACTGCTTTGATCCCATGGCGACTGATGTACACATTGAAAAGGTGGTGCATTTGTGAGTACTGTGTGAGCATGTCAAGCTTTCGAGTCTCACAGAACTCAAAATCCTGGCTTTGGAAGACTTGACACCTTTAGACAATGTAACTTATTCACTTGAATAGACCCCTCTGGGTAGCCAAGGAAGCTAACCGCTCAAGCACATAATAGTTAATGGATGTAGGATAGCAAAGCTGTCAAAGAGAACAGCTGCTGTGTCTTATTTTGGGGAAGGTAGCTCTTGTGCTTCCCTGTCTTTCCAGATGTTAACAAATCCACTTGGAACACGGATGCATCTAGGATTGCTCCCCAAAGTACTCCAGAAGGAGAGAATTCACAGCCATTTTGGAAGGCCCATCCACTGCAATAACCAAATGACAGTGTGACATTTTTAGAGTCTAAAAATATAGAAGTTTCTCAGCTTGTATCCACATTAACAAAATTCAGACAGTTCTGGGTCATTCTACAGGGCTTAGGGGATAAAATGCCGTCATTCCTTCAAGTAAAAAGGATTAATTTAAATGGTGACAGTCATTATGGGTCCATAGAGAGTTGTTCTTTTGCACATTGCTTTGTGTATCACTGCACAATAAGTAGGTAATATTTTCACAGATACGAACTGTCAGACTGCTGATGTGATAATAAACAGTGACTTTTGCAGCCCTCTTCAACTTGGTCTGCCCAAACCCTGGAAGATAAAACCAAGCACTTTAAATGAAATGCTCTTTTCAAAGCTCTCTGGCTTACCTTGCGTGAATACTTTCTAGCCTCCTCTAATTTCAGGATGGTGATGGTGATGATTTTTAAAAGACTTACCATTCACTTCCTTCGTACATTAATCAGCTGGAGCAGCATCTCTTTGTGTAGCCACTCCAGTCTTTTCTTTTTTCATTTGCACAAGATAAGTTCTCAGGCAATTTAAAAACGGTCCATGGCAGGGTTTGGCCACAGAGTCTTCCCAGTTGCTACCAAGGATGCCTTTTTGGTTACCTCTTGTTGCCTCTCGGGGAAAGAATCAGCACAGAAATATTTTCCAGCTTTGCACAACCTAAAACTGATCTGGTTCAGTAAAAATACCCTCAGTTTTTAAATTTTTTGTTTCTGCTTTTTCTGTCTTTTCAGAGTCTTCAAGGCTGACAGCAACCAATCTTGTGATCTGGGCTGTGGTGTTTGTACCAGGAATATTAAAACCCCTTGCCTGGCAGAACCTAGTTGCTCCACAGTCTTGTTTCATGGGTAAGTTCTGTTCACACCTGCCAAAATATCCATACTATTCCAGGGAATAATGCAAACAGTGGAGAGCACTGAGACAATGGAAGCATATTTGTAAGACTGTTTCGTGTTTGCATGAGCAGAAAAACAAAACTGGTTCAAATATGTTAGCTGATATCTATATTACACACCACTTTTGTAATGCTATATAATTTTCCAAGATGTTGTTTACTTAGTTAAAAGCTTAGTTACTATTACCATAATGGTCATTTTTTGCTTTGTTGGATAATGTGGACACAGTGAGGCTATAAATTGTATGTTTAACACTTTCATACATCATGAAGTTCTGGGGTGTGCATGTACTTTAAGTGTAAGAAGAGTGTGCGAAAGAGCAGTCCAGAACCATCTGCCTCTGATGCTAGATTTCATGTCCCCATGGCTGTGCCTCCAGACAATTTTCTCTCTTCCTGGCATAAAAAGAAAGAAAAATTCCTGGATCAACATAGAAGAGAAAGGTGAAGTGTTGAAGGGATGTGGCCTTCCCATGTCCTGCTATTAGGGTTGAATGAAACAGGTGTTTGATGGAAAGATGCCTTCCACCATTATATCTCGCTGTGTCCTTATATTCTGCAGAAACAGTGCTCAAACTAGGGCTTATGATGTTATCTAAAAAGTACATCTTTAACAAATTGCACCTGCATTTTTAAACAACAACTTTGGAGTGACCACAGGGGGCTGCTAATTTGATCGGGGAAGCGGTAGTGAGGAGCTAAGTGTTTTAACGTATTGGCCATGCTGATAATAATTGTTTTCATCCACCACTTCCATGTAAATAGAACAGGTAAAAATGGAACAAAAGTGGGTGACATTTATCCATGGCAAACCTTTCAGTTTTCTGTACACTGATCTTTAGCCAACACAGATGCTAGAGCTAAGTTTGTATTGCTACTCTCCAAAAAAGCAGGGAGATCCAAGAGAGGAGCAGGGGTGTGGTCTACCAGAGAGGGAAGTCTCGGGAATGAATGATGATTCAGAGAAGGTGCTGCAGAACTTGATGAAAGGAGCTGAGAGATGAGACTATTTTGCAGAGAGCTAGGAAGAGTCCTGCTACTAAATTCTGGCTCCAGGCAATGACATAAATATCTCTTATTCTACATAAAGAGATAGTGCTGGTGTGGAAGACAGAATAGTTTAAAGCAACGCTTTTGTGATGGCAGCTGAAGGCAACTGATCTCTTCCTTATTAGTGAGAAGCTTGAATTCTATCATGCCATAACCTGAGGAGCATTGACATGAAGGGTAAGGGACCTCAGGGAATCTCCCAGAAACATTTTAAGCTGCTGTTTTAAGCTGCGTCTGCTTTAGTAGTTCTGCAAACCTCCCTTCTAACATTTTGAGCATGACTTACCCTGGCCAAACCAAGATTTTGAACCTGCATTGTCACCAGGGAGCAGCAGCAGCTGGAATTGCTTTATTAATTGCTACTTGTTTAAACTTTTAATCATCTAAAATGATTTCTGTCCTGATATCTGTTTTGAGCTGATTTATAAATAGCCCTTCCATAGGGGACTCCTGCAGTGTACAATTAAAAATAAAGCAAACATCTCTAAGCTGTTTGCAAGAAAATGAAAAACTATTAAAATAATGATAGGCATCAAAATGCAATTAAAACTCACAATAATCACCACAACCTTAATATGCAGGTTGAACGCTGAAACAAATTAGAAGTACACTGATGCATAATTGTGACCAGGCCTGGGTGGTGCCTTCAGCTGGGGAAGACCAGGGTAAAACGAAACGAAACGAAACAACAGGTCTTTAATGGGCTTCTAGTGAAGGCTGCAGTTGGCATCCGTGGAATACTGGGAGGGTATTCCATGGATTGGGTATGGAATACATTCAGTAAAATGAAATACGAAAATGAAAACACGGATGTGTAGAAGCAACGCTGATAGTCCCACTGTGTAGCTATAAAACTAAGGCAGAAGTAATTAATTAATTAGAGATCCGGTCAGCTGGGAACAGAATATTGGCTTCTTAGCCCTGATCTAGCATTATATCATAGGGACCTGCCTTCTCTGCTGCCTTCAGTGAAAGTTCAGCATGTTCTGGAATTCGATGGAAAGCAGAGATCTTCATGTGAGTACCTCCAAGGCAAATTGGCAGCCCGATGGCCCCAGATTCAGGGCTGGGCTTGCCAGCGGTTCATTGTGCCACATGGTGATCAAACTGCTGGGTCCAAAGCCCAATCCTGTTTTCATTCCAGAGAAACTTCCAGAGCTCCTTCTCCCCGAGTTTGCTGTGTATAATTCCCATGGTTTGGATGAGGATTCTTTAGAAGGTCAGGTATTAAAGCTGAAGCTCAAAGACTTTGGCCACCTAATGAGAAGGAAGGACTGACTGGAGAAGAGCCTGATGCTGGGAACGATTGAGGGCAAAAGCAGAAGGGGATGGCAGAGGCTGAAGGGGCTGGATGGGGTCACTGGGGAGGTGGGTGTGGGCTTGGGTGGACTCTGAGGGATGGTGGAGGACAGGAGAGCCTGGAGGAATGTTGTCCATGGGGTCACGAAGAGTTGGGCATGACTTTGCAACTGAACATAACATGGATGAGGATGGGACTTGCACCTTTTAACTTGATATTAACTTGATTTTAACTCAAACACTCTCCCCACCATTTGCACTGTAGAGAACTTACAGTCGGGGATTCTCTACTGCCACTTTTTAGAAAACTAGGCATGCTTTTGTGCTGAAGTGCAATGGTTTTGTGTCTGTTAAAAACTGCTTTCCTGGGTCCCTATGGGAAGAGGATGGTGGTGGAAAGACCCCTCCCTGCCCCTGCGTGTGGAGATATTCATGAAGCTGTGGAGACTACCAGGTGGGAATGAGGAGACTCCATCAATAAGTGAAGCGCCTCAGTATCTTAGGACATTAGCGAGAAGAGGCTGACATCACTTTGCTTTTATGTTCTTCTATTTTAAAACATCCTGGTTATTAGATGCAGCTCTGATGTTCCCAGCAAATTTCTGAAGGTTTTATTTAAAGCTGGAGCAGTGGAGGGCTTGGAAAGAATTGCCACCCGGCATGAAGTGTTGTCCCAAAGGAATCCACGAGGCCCAGTGGTTTGTGCATGTGTGTGTGCGTGGAGAGGGATGCATTCATTGGTATGGTATAGATTTCCATATGGTCTTTGTTTAGGTAATGCATTCTGATCTGTTGTATGCCATCCATATGTTTTTCCTTAAGCTGGTCTGCCTGTGATAGGCAAAGTCATGACTGTCCTTATCCTGTCTTGGTATATAAGGGACTAGAACTGGAGCCAACTGTGTTTGCTGTCGTGTTGAACTACAAGTGTTCCACATGTACCCATTTCACAGGGCGTGGGAGCCACTGACAAATGCAGGAATCGCGGGAACAAGTGGAATGTATTAAATGCATCCTCATGCTTTGATGCAAACCCTAAGAACTATGTTTTCCATATAAGTTGTGACAATGTCAACAGTATAATTCTTTACTGAGGAAATAATGTAGCCTGAAAGCCAGTTTGCATATCATGGAAACAACTCACAGCTTGTTCAGCCAGGAACTGCAGGTACAAGTTGAGCATGCAAGCTGCTAGTTCTGCTATTAATGAGCAACCTTGGTTGTTTCCTGGCATGCAAGCCTGGAAACTCTGGGATTTTTCTGGGTTAAACGGTCCTGATAAAACAATTGCCCATGGCTGCTACAAGCGGTCACTGCAAGCAAGAAGTCTGCATGCTCCCCTTGTCTCTACAGTTCCTGGGTTAAACAACCCAGGAAGAGTTGCCATGTCACAAGAAGTGGCCCTATTGGCTTTCGGACCATCTTATCTCCCTAATAAGCAATCACAATTTTCGGAACTGTGCCTGGGAATCAGGGTCTTTAGATGTTGTGTTAAAGTGTGTGTGCATGTGTGCAAGCGTGCAGTCTTCTTGAACATTCTAGAAGGCATGTTGCAGATGATACAAATTAATTTCGTATCAGCAGTCGGTACATAGGATGCAAAGACTGCTTCTGTCCTTTCTAAACTGGTGCGGAGCTTATGGCACGGCAGGGGCGATGCAGGGATGCAGTGTGAGCTTTTCCCTATCCCAAGGTTGTGGTATTCAGCCAATGACTCAGTTGAGCATCTGCACTGAGCGACAGTGAAAGCTACAGCTCTTTGTTCTGGCCCAGCAGCCTAGCAGAAGAGAAGCAGGGACTCCACCATTGCAAGCTCCTGTTCTGAATGACTTTACCTGGAGGTGATCTCTTCCGCCAGGCTGACTTTGACATTAAAAATGGAAGAGGCCAGGGATGTTTTCCACCCAAAGCTCAATGGAAAGTGGCAGGTGTCAGATTTTTGCAAATTTCTAAATGTAATCTACAGGCTTCTGTTGACGGGGACATGAAGGCTCCAACCTGGAAAAGAGCCAGCCTAAACTGCCACAACCAACTGAGAAAGACAAATAAATCTAAAACCAGAGAAAGAAGAAAGCTTATGTCTTAATTTAAAAGACCAAGAGATATGGACTGAAGTATGCTCCCCAAGTCAAACACTGTAAAATTTCACAGCTTTGTAGCAGTTTAGGACTTGAGGGAAATGGAGATATTTTTACCCCAGCACTTCTCAAAGAGTGCTTCTTGCTGGAAAGTAGTGAGTGTTCATGTGTAATTCAGAAGGCCCAAGGATGTGGACAAGGTGCTTAGAGAAGTGAAAACCACTCTGCATATACTCAACACTTACTGTTCTGTGTCACCTGATAGCCCATGTTGATTATCCTACACCTCTTAGTGGTTTCTGATGGGTTAGGACCAGAGTATTGGAAGTAGCATCCTCAGTACTTCAAATGCATCAAGATCTTCAGTGGACACCCTCCTGCAAGCTTCTCCTTTCTCTGAAAAGAGACCAGGGAACTAGCAAAGAGAAGGCCTTCCTGGTGGCAATGCCACAATTATGGAATGCCATCTTCAGAGAAGGTCCTCTGGCACCGGTTCTTTTTAGCACCAAAGATATTTTCATTTTCCTAGATGTTTGGATCAGTTTTAATCCTGTCAACTGTTTATGCTTTTTTATTTATTTATTTATTCAGAAAATTTCTAGGCCACCCCATTCGCCAAAGCCTCGGGGCGGCTTACAAATAAATAAATTAAAATACATAATTAGCAATATAAAATACACGTACCTGTATAAAATAAGTCACCCTGGCCAAAAACTTTAAAATAAAAATAACATTAACAATTAAAATGATGCTTGAATAAAAAGGTCTTCGCCTGGTGCCGAAAAACAAATAACGACGGCGCCAGGCGGACCTCTCTGGGGAGCGCATTCCATAGATTGGGCGCCACCGCAGAGAAAGCCCTCCTCCGAGTACCTACTCTCCTAATTTCCTTCACGGAAGGTTCCCGGAGAAGGGCCTCTCCCGCTGATCTCAGGGGGCGGGCGGGCATATATATTTTTAATGTTGTTTCCCGGATTCTACTGTGATGACCCAATCCTCACGCAGCAACAATCCTAAATTGAGTTGTTGTGAATGAGCCAGCATACTAGTCCCTATGAACATGCTTACCTGACTTATCCTGCTGGCGAGAGCTGTGCTTATTGTGATCACCTCTGGATAGTTTAGCTGTTTCTGCTGGCAAATGGAGCCGCCTGATCGAGAATTGTAGGGTTACCATGGAGTGCTTCTATTCTAAGGAAAATATCCAGGGTGGAACATCTGCATTGTCCCTGTTACA